>NC_057795.1:197986284-198229707 GCF_018294505.1 Triticum aestivum
AGAGATGACCGACAGATTCATCATCAAGAAGATCCTAAGAGCATTGGATGGAAAGTATGATACCGTGTGCACATTGATCCAAATGATGCCAAACTACAAAGATCTCAAGCCAACGGAAGTCATTGGAAGAATTGTTGCTCATGAGATGTCACTCAAGGATAAGGAGGAACTTCACAACAAGTCAAGTGGTGCTTACAAAGCCTCAAGTGAAGCCCCCACATCATCAAGTGAGAAACAAACCTTCAATGAAGAATTGAGCTTAATGGTGAAGAACTTCAACAAATTCTACAAGAGTAGAAGCAAAGAAAGAAGCTCCAAGTCAAGGTCTTATCATGACAAAAGATCTTCTAGTCGAGAGCGCAATTGCTACAATTGTGGGAGGCCTGGACACTACTCCAATGAGTGTACGGCACCCTACAAAAGAAGAGAAGATTCTCCAAAAAGAAGAAGCAAAAGAGAAGAATCACCACCAAGAGAGAGGAGGAGTAGAGATGATCGTTATGAACGAAGACCCTCACGGAGAAGCAAGGATTCGGAAAGGAAGGACAAGTCATCAAGGAGCTACACAAAACGAAGACATCAAGCTCATGTTGGTGAATGGGTATCCGGCTCCGACTCCGACAATCACTCCGAGAGAAGCTATCACTCCGACTCCGAATATACTCAAGATGAAGGTGTTGCCGGTCTAGCACTTGTGTCAACCAACTCCTACGACATATTTGATTCACCAAATGAAGGAATTGGAAGATGCTTCATGGCCAAAGGTCCAAAGGTAACACATCCTGAGTATGTTGATTTCAATAGTGATGAAGATGACTTGCTTGTGGATGATGATTTACTTGTTGACAACTCTAGTGATGAATACTATGATGAAACGTCAATTAATCATGCTAATCAAAAACGAATGACAATGATAAGGAGAAAATTGAGCTTCTAACTAAAGAACTAAACACTCTTAAGTTGGCTCATGAAACTATCTTCGAAGATCATCGAGAACTTTTAAGGGCTCATGAGAAGTTACGCTTTGAAAAGCTCAATCTTGAGCAAGAGCATGAGTTCTTAAAAGCAATCAATGATGATCTCCGTAAGAAAAGTTCTTCTTACATTGCCAAGCGTTTACTCTTATCTACTTACATGCCTCAAGTCAAGTCTAGTAACAAGTACAAGAAAGATACTTCCTCTAGTAGTAACAATAATAATGTCAAATCCAATATTGTTGCTTCTAGTAGTTCTCTTGATTCCACTAATGATTCTCTTAGCCAAGTTACACTTGAGCAAGAAAATAGCTTATTGAAGGGAATTATAGAGAAAGGTGTTTACAAGAGCCTTGCCGGGAGTAAGCAATTCGAGGAAATTGTACGCAAGCAAGGAAGACACCGGAAGAATCAAGGTGTTGGTTTTGAACGAAAGTTCAATGCCAATGGAGTTGAGTGGGAAGAAGATCAATACCCCAAGACGAAGTTTGTTCCTCAACAAGAGAAGTATGATCCTACTTCCTTCAAGGGAACACAAGCTCAAGATGATCTTCCACCACAAGACCACAAGAACAAAGGCAAGGACAAGCTTCAAGAAGAGATTGATGCATTTGAAGAAGCACCTAAGGTCTCGGTCAAGTGGATTCCCAAGACTACGTCAAGTTCTACTTCATCAAGTACAACTACAACTCCAAGGATTCCCATCAAGATGATGTGGATCCCGAAGAAGAAGAACTAGAGAGTTCTTGAGGGTGACTCCGCCAACATTCTTCACTCATATCTTTATGGCAAGAACAAGTGCAATCAACTTCCACATCTTGCACTAGTTCAAGGAGTCACAAACCCTCATGTTGGTAAGGCAAGGGACAAGGTAACCTAATGTTTTCATGGACATCATCTTGTGTGTGCATCACTCTATGTCTATGGATATTCTTGTTTGTTCCTTGTGGGACTAACCCATGTAGGTAAGATGAAAGTGCAACTCACTCCAAAGGATTGCTCCAAATGATGTACATCAACATTGAGCATCCACATCTTCAACACCTACATGAAGTCATCATCGACAAAACCCAAGGTTAGTTCATCCCTCTAAAGGGGGATCTCACATCTAGGGGGAGCTTAACTCTAAGAATTGAGTCAAAGCAACTCTAATGGTGTGAACACATCAATGCATTATGTAAAAGTGGTAACCCCACTTGAGCTTAAACGATGAGTATGACCTATGATCAAATGTTCTCATTTGACTCCTAAGTCAATATACTCATATATAGATGACCTAGTCATCGCCAATTGTTTGATAGATGCTAGAATTGGTTGTGCATGCTTTGCCACATATTTCATTTGCCATCTTATTGTGTGAGCATGTTGGTGCATATTTTACTCATTCAAGGACATCCACTTGTTGTTTTGATTGTTTGGTTCTTTCTTCTTTTGGCCAAGTGGATGGACAAGAATGCCTAAGAACCTTCTCTAGCTATCTATGCTTTTCTCGTCTCAAACTCTATTCATGCTACATCACAAAATTTGATCAAGTCAGATTCGAACCACTCTGTGTGAGGAGCACTCGGAGTCCCCGATTCGTCATAGACTTAAACTTCCAAAACTTCTTTGTGATTCTCGGTCTGACGATTCCTCCATTTCGGTCCTACCGAGATCACTAAGTCGATCTAGGTTTTCAATCTCGGTGCAACCGATTTGAACTTTTCGGTCACACCGAGTTGCTGTAACTGTACACAGTTATGCATCTCGGTGCCACCGAGTTGTTCCACTCGGTCACACCGACAGGGTCGGGCTATATATAGTCACGAGCAAAAATTTGGAAATTCCTCCGAACTCCTTCGCCCGCGCAATAGCTCGCTCTGCCTCCAAGGTCTCCGGATCGTCTCCTCGTCGCCAGCCGCCTCCTGTCGCTGGTCTCCGCCGCCGTCAATGGAATTCAACCACGCCGTTGCCGCCGTAGCGAGTTCATCACCGAGCTAGGGTATGGACTCGATCACAGTGCTATCCTCGTCCGATTCCTAGCACATTGTGTTCTTATTGATTCTTGCCACGATTGAAACACTCCTATCCAGTCAATGCAATCCATAGATTAGATGAGATTCAAAATTTTAGGGTTAGGTTTCCGCCGAAACCATCTCGGACCCACCGAGTTGAAAAACTCGGTCCCACCGATTTGGCTTATGCCATTGCACTAGTAACTCTCGGTCTGACCGAGAATTGCTAATCGTTGCGACCGATTTTAGGACTTTGTGAAACCCTAGCAGTCTCGGTGCCACCAAACTGTGACTCGGTCCAACCGAGTTCATCAGTTTAGGTTCCAAAACTGCTTCGGTATCACCGAGTTTGAAAATCGGTTGATCCGAAATGCTTTCTGTGGAAAACTAAAACTGAATTTTTGAATCATTCTTTTGCAAAAATCTCTGCATTTTGTGATGCTCATCCACTCTATCTCATCTATAACTCTTCACAGGGTCAGCAGTCAGTGTTTGCAGCATGTCAGACCAGAGTGACAGCCAGAACAGGTCAGAAGAGCAGATTCACATGAGTGAGGGCACTAGTCCCTCCAGCACTTCAGATGAAGGAGCAGAAGCACTCCTAGCAACCTGCCTAAGGCTGCTACCAGGCAAAGGAAGAAGAGAACTTCAGACTCTGAAGATGAGGATTATAGAGCTGAAGAGGATGAGGCTACTTCCAAGAAAGTAGTGCTCAAAAAGGAGTATGGCTCAGCAAAGGATACAAAGCCAGGCATGAAGATTAAAAGGCCTGCAGGAAGACAACCAATGTCCAAAGCCAGAGCATCAACTCAACTGCCTGAAAAGCCTGATCCCAAAGAGCCAGCTGCTGAAGGAAAGAAAAGGAAGGAAAGGGTCAAGAAGACCATGGCCAGAGTTGTTGGTCAACCTTCCATGATGGAAGAGAAGAAGAGCTTGCTGCACCAGCACCAAAGGCACCAAAGCTTATGGGTGATGCTATTAGATCAGGGGCTGCAACATCTAAGCCCAAGGAAGCACCCAAAGCTGCCCCCAAGGCCAAGTCTGCACCAAAGAGGAATACCAGGAGTATTCCAGCTGCTGAGAAGAACAAGGCCCCAGTGCCTGAGGTTGCTGAGGAGGAAGATGAAGAAGGACAGGTTCTAAGGAAGCTCAAGCCAAGATACCAGATCACAATGATGCCCATCCTGTGGCTGAGGACATGAACATCAGAAAAGACTCAGGATTGAGGCTATGGAGGATGGCAGATCCATATGCCACAAGGAGAAGAACTGCTGTTGATTACAGGTTCCATACAAAGGAACAACAGGACTTCTATGAGACAATCTTGTTGGACAAGAAGCCCATAGTTTGTGATATGAGGTGGGTCGACTGGACCTACATGAAGGAAAATGAAGAGCACTATCCTGGAGTGCAAGACAGCTTTGTTGCTTGTGGAGTTGCAGATTTTGTTGGGCAAAAGCTCACAAACTGGAATGATGAACTTATCATGCAATTCTACTCCACAGCACATTTTATCCAGATGGAGGATAGTTTGGATGTCTGAAGGTACAAGGTACCAGTCCACTGTTGAGGAATGGGCAAAACTGATAAATGCCCCAAAGGAAAATGATGATGACCTGGATGTATATGCCAAGAAGAAAATGGGACACAATACCATGGCACACATGTACAAGGAGATCCCAGACAAAGCCCTAGAGACTTTCTCTTTTGGATCAGTCCACTTTCTTCTGTCAGGGCTGCCTACAATCAATTGGATCCTAAGGCACACTCTATTGCCTAAGTCTGGTGACCACAACATGATCAGAGGGCATGCAATCAATATGTTGCATTTATTTGATGTGCCACAGAAATTCAAGGTCATGAGCCTTATAGTTGAAACCATTAAGAGGACTGCAGCAGATCAGAAGAGGAGTTGTGGATATGCCCCTCAGATTCAGGAGTTGATTAACTCAAAGATGGGCACATGGCAAATATCTATTGGATAGGGAACATTTTCCACTCTATCCAGACTTTGAGGACAATGAGGTTGTCATGAATGAGGATGATCCATCATCAGTTCAAGCTCAAGAGAAGAAGGAGAAGGCAAGGAAGGAGAAGGCTGCCAAGATGCCAACTCAAGAGGAGGCATCTGAGTATTTCTTGAAGAACAAGCAGGAGCAGCTTGGTTACTTGATAGCATCATCTCTGAGGATTGAGAAGGGATTGGCCACCCTCACTCAAAATCAGGAGAGCTTGGAGAGAATCATGGAACCAAAATTCTATGATCTTGATGTCAAGGTAACTGAGATTCAGTCAGTTGTGGAGCAGCTCCAGGATGACATGCAGGAGAGGAAGGGCAAGACTACCACAAATGTCTTTCCAGAGTGCCTAGAGCTCAGAGGTCAGCTGTTGTGCCCGTGCCAGACACCAGAGCCACATCATCTGCACCAGCTACAGCTCCTACAGCTCCAGTGCAACCAGCTCCAGCATCAACTCCCAGCACCCTCTACATCAACTGAAGCCTTCGTCCAAGGAGCCATCTCTACACCACCAACTGAAGATCAAGCCTGAGAGTCGATCTAGCACTATGCATTTTCTATGAACTTTTTGGTAACTTGTTGCCAAAGGGGGAGAAAAATGTATAGATCATAGGCTTCGAGAGAGAGAGTGTTGCTTTTGTTCTCTCTTGCTTTGGTGGTTTAAACTTGTTTGCTTTTGATTGTTGAGATACTATGCTTTTGTGAGACATTGATGATCATGTGTTTGATCATAAGCTACACTTATGCATGTTTGATGATATTATCCTATCTATCCTATGTGATCATTCACTTTGCTTGGTGATGAGTGCATGTATTCAATACTTATCATTTTGAGCGCTCCACCAAGATGTATGTGACATGGAAGAGTAACCCATGAGCCTAATTCCTTGTGCATTTGCAGTCCAAAGCAAATTTTAAACTATGCACAAATTTAGGGGGAGCTCTTGCTTATCACATACTTCTCAAAGCGACGATGTTTTTATTCTTATTATCATTTGTCGAAGCTTTGATCTATATGTTGTCATCAATTACCAAAAAGGGGGAGATTGAAAGTGCAACTATCCCTAGGTGGTTTTGGTAATTCATAACAACATATAGCTCATTGAGCTAATGCTATTCCAAGACTATTATTTCAGGAAAGCTCAATGAATGGCATGGCATGGATGATGAAAGTGGATCCCTCAAAATACTAAGGACAAAGGATTGGCTCAAGCTCAAAAGCTCAAGACTCTTCATTTTATATTTTAGTGATCCAAGATCACATTGAGTCCATAGGAAAAGCCAATACTATCAAGGAGGGATGAGGTGTTGCTTAATGAGCCTCTTGCTTCATGTGCTTAGTGATATGCTCCAAAACCCTCAGCTACTTTCTCACATCCACAAATGACCTAAACCCAAAGCCAAAATCGGTCACACCGATTCTTCCTATCCGGCGCCACCGATTTCAAAAGTCATAGCCACTGCCACAAACCCTAAGCAAATCGGTCCTACCGATAGGGATCTCGGTCTCACCGAGATGGGATTGTAATCTCTCTGTTTCCCTTCGTAACGTTTCGGTCTAACCGAAGTGAGCGATCGGTCCCACCGAGATTGCAATGTAAACTCTCTGTTTCCCTTTTGTAACATTTCGGTCTCACCGAAAAGAGCAAATCGGTCCCACCGAGTTTACCTGACCAACTCTCTGGAAAGCTTATTACCAAAATCGGTCTCACCGAGTTTGTGTAATCGGTCTTACCGAGATTACGTTATGCCCTAACCCTAACCGAATCGGTCTCACCGAGTTGCATGTCAGTCCCACCGAAAATCACTAACGGTCACTAGGTTTACTAAATCGGTCTGACCGAGTCTGTTGAATCGGTCCCACCGAGTTTGGTAAATTGTGTGTAACGGTTAGATTTTGTGTGGAGGCTATATATACCCCTCCACCTCCTCTTCATTCGTGGAGAGAGCCATCAGACTAAACCTACACTTCCAACTTACCATTTCTGAGAGAGAACCACCTACTCATGTGTTGAGGCCAAGATATTCCATTCCTACCATATGAATCTTGATCTCTAGCCTTCCCCAAGTTGCTTTCCACTCAAACCCTCTTTCCACCAGATCCAAATCCTATGAGAGAGAGTTGAGTGTTGGGGAGACTATCATTTGAAGCACAAGAGCAAGGAGTTCATCATCAACGCACCATTTGTTACTTCTTGGAGAGTGGTGTCTCCTAGATTGGCTAGGTGTCACTTGGGAGCCTCCGACAAGATTGTGGAGTTGAACCAAGGAGTTTGTAAGGGCAAGGAGATCGCCTACTTCGTGAAGATCTACCGCTAGTGAGGCAAGTCCTTCGTGGGCGACGGCCATGGTGGGATAGACAAGGTTGCTTCTTCGTGGACCCTTCATGGGTGGAGCCCTCCGTGGACTCGCGCAACTATTACCCTTCGTGGGTTGAAGTCTCCATCAACGTGGATGTACGATAGCACCACCTATCGGAACCACGCCAAAAACATCCGTGTCTCCAATTGCGTTTGAATCCTCCAAACCCTTCCCTTTACTTTCTTGCAAGTTGCATGCTTTAATTTCCGCTGCCTATATACTCTTTGCATGCTTGCTTGAATAGTGTGATGATTGCTTGACTTGTCCTAAGATAGCTAAAATCTGCCAAACTCTAAAATTGGGAAAAGGTTAAGTTTTTAATTGGTCAAGTAGTCTAATCACCCCCCTCTAGACATACTTCAAGGTCCTACAAGTATGGTGTCTATAGCCTTGGTTTCACAACCTAGGAAAGTATGGCGTCTAGCGAGGGAAATTATCACCGTAGAGGTCCTTACTTTGATGGTACTAATTTTGCTAGTTGGAAGCATAAGATGAAAATGCATATTCTCGGACATAACCCCGCCGTTTGGGCAATTATTTGTATTGGCTTGCAAGGTGAATTCTTTGATGGTAGAGAGCCAAACCGTGAAGCTAATGCGGAAGAATTGAAGATGCTGCAATACAATGCTCAAGCTTGTGATATCATCTTCAATGGATTATGCCCCGAAGAATTCAACAAAATCAGCCGTCTTGAGAATGCAAAGGAAATTTGGGATACTTTGATTGATATGCATGAAGGTACCGAATCCGTCAAGGAATCCAAGTTGGATGTGCTCCAAAGTTAGCTTGACAAGTTCAAAATGAAGGATGGTGAAGGTATCGCTGAAATGTACTCTAGGCTTGCACTTATCACAAATGAGATTGCCGGCTTAGGGAGTGAAGAGATGACCGACAGATTCATCATCAAGAAGATCCTAAGAGCATTGGATGGAAAGTATGATACCGTGTGCACATTGATCCAAATGATGCCAAACTACAAAGATCTCAAGCCAACGGAAGTCATTGGAAGAATTGTTGCTCATGAGATGTCACTCAAGGATAAGGAGGAACTTCACAACAAGTCAAGTGGTGCTTACAAAGCCTCAAGTGAAGCCCCCACATCATCAAGTGAGAAACAAACCTTCAATGAAGAATTGAGCTTAATGGTGAAGAACTTCAACAAATTCTACAAGAGTAGAAGCAAAGAAAGAAGCTCCAAGTCAAGGTCTTATCATGACAAAAGATCTTCTAGTCGAGAGCGCAATTGCTACAATTGTGGGAGGCCTGGACACTACTCCAATGAGTGTACGGCACCCTACAAAAGAAGAGAAGATTCTCCAAAAAGAAGAAGCAAAAGAGAAGAATCACCACCAAGAGAGAGGAGGAGTAGAGATGATCGTTATGAACGAAGACCCTCACGGAGAAGCAAGGATTCGGAAAGGAAGGACAAGTCATCAAGGAGCTACACAAAACGAAGACATCAAGCTCATGTTGGTGAATGGGTATCCGGCTCCGACTCCGACAATCACTCCGAGAGAAGCTATCACTCCGACTCCGAATATACTCAAGATGAAGGTGTTGCCGGTCTAGCACTTGTGTCAACCAACTCCTACGACATATTTGATTCACCAAATGAAGGAATTGGAAGATGCTTCATGGCCAAAGGTCCAAAGGTAACACATCCTGAGTATGTTGATTTCAATAGTGATGAAGATGACTTGCTTGTGGATGATGATTTACTTGTTGACAACTCTAGTGATGAATACTATGATGAAACGTCAATTAATCATGCTAATCAAAACGAATGACAATGATAAGGAGAAAATTGAGCTTCTAACTAAAGAACTAAACACTCTTAAGTTGGCTCATGAAACTATCT
Organism: Triticum aestivum; assembly: GCF_018294505.1. NCBI lineage: Eukaryota > Viridiplantae > Streptophyta > Magnoliopsida > Poales > Poaceae > Triticum > Triticum aestivum. The sequence goes on from NC_057795.1 coordinate 197,995,490, forward strand.
TCGAAGATCATCGAGAACTTTTAAGGGCTCATGAGAAGTTACGCTTTGAAAAGCTCAATCTTGAGCAAGAGCATGAGTTCTTAAAAGCAATCAATGATGATCTCCGTAAGAAAAGTTCTTCTTACATTGCCAAGCGTTTACTCCTATCTACTTACATGCCTCAAGTCAAGTCTAGTAACAAGTACAAGAAAGATACTTCCTCTAGTAGTAACAATAATAATGTCAAATCCAATATTGTTGCTTCTAGTAGTTCTCTTGATTCCACTAATGATTCTCTTAGCCAAGTTACACTTGAGCAAGAAAATAGCTTATTGAAGGGAATTATAGAGAAAGGTGTTTACAAGAGCCTTGCCGGGAGTAAGCAATTCGAGGAAATTGTACGCAAGCAAGGAAGACACCGGAAGAATCAAGGTGTTGGTTTTGAACGAAAGTTCAATGCCAATGGAGTTGAGTGGGAAGAAGATCAATACCCCAAGACGAAGTTTGTTCCTCAACAAGAGAAGTATGATCCTACTTCCTTCAAGGGAACACAAGCTCAAGATGATCTTCCACCACAAGACCACAAGAACAAAGGCAAGGACAAGCTTCAAGAAGAGATTGATGCATTTGAAGAAGCACCTAAGGTCTCGGTCAAGTGGATTCCCAAGACTACGTCAAGTTCTACTTCATCAAGTACAACTACAACTCCAAGGATTCCCATCAAGATGATGTGGATCCCGAAGAAGAAGAACTAGAGAGTTCTTGAGGGTGACTCCGCCAACATTCTTCACTCATATCATTATGGCAAGGACAAGTGCAATCAACTTCCACATCTTGCACTAGTTCAAGGAGTCACAAACCCTCATGTTGGTAAGGCAAGGGACAAGGTAACCTAATGTTTTCATGGACATCATCTTGTGTGTGCATCACTCTATGTCTATGGATATTCTTGTTTGTTCCTTGTGGGACTAACCCATGTAGGCAAGTTGAAAGTGCAACTCACTCCAAAGGATTGCTCCAAATGATCTACATCAACATTGAGCATCCACATCTTCAACACCTACATGAAGTCATCATCGACAAAACCCAAGGTTAGTTCATCCCTCTAAAAGGGGATCTCACATCTAGGGGGAGCTTAACTCTAAGAATTGAGTCAAAGCAACTCTAATGGTGTGAACACATCAATGCATTATGTAAAAGTGGTAACCCCACTTGAGCTTAAACGATGAGTATGACCTATGATCAAATGTTTATCATTTGACTCCTAAGTCAATATACTCATATATAGATGACCTAGTCATCGCCAATTGTTTGATAGATGCTAGAATTGGTTGTGCATGCTTTGCCACATATTTCATTTGCCATCTTATTGTGTGAGCATGTTGGTGCATATTTTACTCATTCAAGGACATCCACTTGTTGTTTTGATTGTTTGGTTCTTTCTTCTTTTGGCCAAGTGGATGGACAAGAATGCCTAAGAACTTTCTCTAGCTATCTATGCTTTTCTCGTCTCAAACTCTATTCATGCTACATCACAAAATTTGATCAAGTCAGATTCGAACAACTCTGTGTGAGGAGCACTCGGAGTTCCTGATTCGTCATAGGCTTAAACTTCCAAAACTTCTTTGTGATTCTCGGTCTGACCGATTCCTCCATTTCGGTCCTACCGAGATCACTAAGTCGATCTAGGTTTTCAATCTCGGTGCAACCGATTTGAACTTTTCGGTCACACCGAGTTGCTGTAACTGAACACAGTTATGCATCTCGGTGCCACCGAGTTGTTCCACTCGGTCACACCGACAGGGTCGGGCTATATATAGTCACGGGCAAAAATTTGGAAATTCCTCCGAACCCCTTCGCCCGCGCAATAGCTCGCTCTGCCTCCAAGGTCTCCGGATCGTCTCCTCGTCGCCAGCCGCCTCCTGTCGCTGGTCTCCGCCGCCGTCAACGGAATTCAACCCCGCCGTTGCCGCCGTAGCGAGTTCATCGCCGAACTAGGGTATGGACTCGATCATAGTGCTATCCTCGTCCGATTCCTAGCACATTGTGTTCTTATTGATTCTTGCCACGATTGAAACACTCCTATCCAGTCAATGCAATCCATAGATTAGATGAGATTTGAAAATTTAGGGTTAGGTTTCCGCCGAAACCATCTCGGACCCACCGAGTTGAAAAACTCGGTCCCACCGATTTGGCCTGTGCCATTGCAGTAGTAACTCTCGGTCTGACCGAGAATTGCTAATCGGTGCGACCGATTTTAGGACTTTGTAAAACCCTAGCAGTCTCGGTGCCATCGAACTGTGACTCGGTCCAACCGAGTTCATCAGTTTAGGTTCCAAAACTGCTTCGGTATCACCGAGTTTGAAAATCGGTTGATCCGAAATGCTTTCTGTGGAAAACTAAAACTAAATTTTTGAATCATTCTTTTGCAAAAATCTCTGCATTTTGTGATGCTCATCCACTCTATCTCATCTATAACTCTTCACAGGGTCAGTAGTCAGTGTTTGCAGCATGTCAGACCAGAGTGACAGCCAGAACAGGTCAGAAGAGAAGATTCACATGAGTGAGGGCACTAGTCCCTCCAGCACTTTAGATGAAGGTAGCAGAAGTACTCCTAGCAACGTGCCTAAGGCTGCTACTAGGCAAAGGAAGAAGAGAACTTCAGACTCTGAAGATGAGGATTACAGAGCTGAAGAGGATGAGGCTACCTCCAGGAAGGTAGTGCTCAAAAAGGAGTATGGCTCAGCAAAGGATACAAAGCCAAGCATGAAGATTAAAAGGCCTGTAGGAAGACAACCAATGTCCAAAGCCAGAGCATCAACTCAACTGCCTGAAAAGCCTGATCCCAAAGAGCCAGCTGCTTAAGGAAAGAAAATGAAGGAAAGGGTCAAGAAGACCATGGCCAGAGTTGTTGGTCAACCTTCCATGATGGAAGAAGAAGAAGAGCTTGCTGCACCAGCACCAAAGGCACCAAAGCTTATGGGAGATGCTATTAGATCAGGGGCTGCAACATCTAAGCCCAAGGAAGCACCCAAAGTTGCCCCCAAGGCCAAGACTGCACCAAAGAGGAATACTAGGAGTATTCCAGCTGCTGAGAAGAACAAGGCCCGAGTGCCTGAGGTTGCTGAGGAGGAAGATGAAGAAGGAAAAGTTCTGAGGAAGCTCAAGACCAAGATACCAGATCATAATGATGTCCATCCTGTGGCTGAGGACATGAACATCAGAAAAGACTCAGGATTGAGGCTATGGAGGATGGCAGATCCATATGCCACAAGGAGAAGGACTGTTGTTGATTACAGGTTCCATACAAAGGAACAACAGGACTTCTATGAGACAATTTTGTTGGATAAGAAGCCCATAGTTTGTGATATGAGGTGGGTCGACTGGACCTACATAAAGGAAAATGAAGAGCACTATCCTGGAGTGCAAGACATCTTTGTTGCTTGTGGAGTTGCAGATTTTGTTGGGCAAAAGCTCACAAACTGGAATGATGAACTTATCATGCAATTCTACTCCACAACACACTTCTATCCAGATGGGAGGATAGTTTGGATGTCTGAAGGTACAAGGTACCAGTCAACTGTTGAGGAGTGGGCAAAACTGATAAATGCCCCAAAGGAAAATGATGATGACCTGGATGTATATGCCAATAAGAAAATGAGACACAATACCATGGCACACATGTACAAGGAGATCCCAGACAAAGCCCTAGAAACTTTCTCTTTTGGATCAGTCCACTTTCTTCTGTCAGGGCTGCCTACAATCAATTGGATCCTAAGGCACACTCTATTGCCTAAGTCTGGTGACCACAGCATGATCAGAGGGCATGCAATCAATATGTTGCATTTATTTGATGTGCCACAAAAATTCAAGGTCATGAGCCTTATAGTTGAAACCATTAAGAGGACTGCAGCAGATCATAAGAGGAGTTGTGGATATGCCCCTCAGATTCAAGAGTTGATTAACTCAAATATGGGCACAAGCAAATATCTATTGGATAGGGAACATTTTCCACTCTATCCAGACTTTGAGGACAATGAGGTTGTCATGAATGAGGATGATCCATCATTAGTTCAAGCTCAAGAGAAGAAGGAGAAGGCAAGGAAGGAGAAGGCTGCCAAGATGCCAACTCAAGAGGAGGCATCTGAGTACTTCTTGAAGTACAAGCAGGAGCAGCTTGGTTACTTGATAGCTTCATCTCTCAGGATTGAGAAGGGATTGGCCATCCTCACTCAAAATCAGGAGAGCTTGGAGAGAATCATGGAACTCAAATTTCATGATCTTGATGTCAAGGTAACTGAGATTCAGACAGTTGTGGAGCAGCTACAGGATGACATGCAGGAGGGGAAGGGCAAGACTACCACTAATGTCTTTGCCAGAGTGCCTAGAGCTCAGAGGTCAGCTGTTGTGATCGTGCCAGACACTAGAGCCACATCATCTACACCAGCTACAGCTCCTACAGCTCCAGTGCAACCAGCTCCAGCATCAACTCCAGCACCCTCTACATCAACTGAAGCCTTCGTCCAAGGAGCCATCTCTACACCACCAACTGAAGATCAAGCCTGAGAGTCGATCTAGCACTATGCATTTTCTATGAACTTTTTGGTAACTTGTTGCCAAAGGGGGAGAAAATGTATAGATCATAGGCTTTGAGAGCGAGAGTGCTGCTTTTATTCTCTCTTGCTTTGGTGGTTCAAACTTGTTTGCTTTTGATTGCTTGAGATACTATGCTATTCTTGTGAGACATTGATGATCATGTGTTTGATCATAATCTACACTTATGCATGTTTGATGATATTATCATATCTATCCTATGTGATCATTCACTTTGCTTGGTGATGAGTGCATGTAATCAATATTTATCATTTTGAGCGCTCCACCAAGATGTATGTGACATGGAAGAGTAACCCATGAGCCTAATTCCTTGTGCATTTGCAGTCCAAAGCAAATTTTAAACTATGCACAAATTTAGGGGGAGCTCTTGCTTATCACATACTTCTCAAAGCGACGATGTTTTTATTCTTATTATCATTTGTCGAAGCTTTGATCTATATGTTGTCATCAATTACCAAAAAGGGGGAGATTGAAAGTGCAACTATCCCTAGGTGGTTTTGGTAATTCATAACAACATATAGCTCATTGAGCTAATGCTATTCCAAGACTATTATTTCAGGAAAGCTCAATGAATGGCATGGCATGGATGATGAAAGTGGATCCCTCAAAATACTAAGGACAAAGGATTGGCTCAAGCTCAAAAGCTCAAGACTCTTCATTTTATATTTTAGTGATCCAAGATCACATTGAGTCTATAGGAAAAGCCAATACTATCAAGGAGGGATGAGGTGTTGCTTAATGAGCCTCTTGCTTCATGGGCTTAGTGATATGCTCCAAAACCCTCAGCTACTTTCTCACATCCACAAATGACCTAAACCCAAAGCCAAAATCGGTCACACCGATTCTTCCAACCCGGCGCCACCGATTTCAAATGTCATAGCCACTGCCACAAACCCTAAGCAAATCGGTTCTACCGATAGGGATCTCAGTCTCACCGAGATGGGATTGTAATCTCTCTGTTTCCCTTCGTAACGTTTCGGTCTAACCGAAGTGAGCGATCGGTCCCACCGAGATTGCAATGCAAACTCTCTGTTTCCCTTTTGTAACATCTTGGTCTCACCGAAAAGAGCAAATCGGTCCCACCGAGTTTACCTGACCAACTCTCTGGAAAGCTTATTACCAAAATCGGTCTCACCGAGTTTAGGTAATCGGTCTTACCGAGATTACGTTATGCCCTAACCCTAACCGAATCGGTCTCACCGAGTTGCATGTCAGTCCCACTGAAAATCACTAACGGTCACTAGGTTTACTAAATCGGTCTGACCGAGTCTGTTGAATCGGTCCCACCGAGTTTGGTAAATTGTGTGTAACAGTTAGATTTTGTGTGTAGGCTATATATACCCCTCCACCTCCTCTTCATTCGTGGAGAGAGCCATCAGACTAAACCTACACTTCCAACTTACCATTTCTGAGAGAGAACCACCTACTCATGTGTTGAGGCCAAGATATTCCATTCCTACCATATGAATCTTGATCTCTAGCCTTCCCCAAGTTGCTTTCCACTCAAACCCTCTTTCCACTAGATCCAAATCCTATGAGAGAGAGTTGAGTATTGGGGAGACTATCATTTGAAGCACAAGAGCAAGGAGTTCATCATCAATGCACCATTTGTTACTTCTTGGAGAGTGGTGTCTCCTAGATTGGCTAGGTGTCACTTGGGAGCCTCCGACAAGATTGTGGAGTTGAACCAAGGAGTTTGTAAGGGCAAGGAGATCGCCTACTTCATGAAGATCTACCGCTAGTGAGGCAAGTCCTTCGTGGACGACGGCCATGGTGGGATATACAAGGTTGCTTCTTCGTGGACCCTTCGTGGGTGGAGCCCTCCGTGGACTCGCGCAACCGTTACCCTTCGTGGGTTGAAGTCTCCATCAACGTGGATGTACGATAGCACCACCTATCGGAACCACGCCAAAAACATCCGTGTCTCCAATTGCGTTTGAATCCTCCAAACCCTTCCCTTTACTTTCTTGCAAGTTGCATGCTTTAATTTCTGTTTCCTATATACTCTTTGCATGCTTGCTTGAATAGTGTGATGATTGCTTGACTTGCCCTAAGATAGCTAAAATCTGCCAAACTCTAAAATTGGGAAAACGTTAAGTTTTTAATTGGTCAAGTAGTCTAATCACTCCCCCTCTAGACATACTTCAAGGTCCTACAGCGCGTCGCCAAGGCCAAGCTTGCCGTCACCACCATCGTCGTCGCTGCTGTCCTCCGGGCAGCACCCCATGCGGCGACCGTCCCCCCTGAACATCCTCATATAGAGGGTCGCCAGGCCGTCGTACTTGAAGTGGAGGGTGCTGAAGGAAATATGCCCTAGAGGCAATAATAAAGTTATTATTTATTTCCTTATTTCATGATAAATGTTTATTATTCATGCTAGAATTCTATTAACCGGAAACATAATACATGTGTGAATACATAGACAAACATAGTGTCACTAGTATGCCTCTACTTGACTAGCTCGTTAATCAAAGATGGTTAAGTTTCCTAACCATAGACATGAGTTGTCATTTGATTAACGGGATCACATCATTAGGAGAATGATGTGATTGACTTGACCCATTCTGTTAGCTTAGCACTTGATTGTTTAGTATGTTGCTATTGCTTTCTTCATGAGTTATACATGTTGCTACAACTATGAGATTATGCAACTCCCGTTTACCGGAGGAACACTTTGTGTGCTACCAAACGTCACAACGTAACTGGGTGATTATATAGGAGCTCTACAGGTGTCTCCAAAGGTACATGTTGGGTTGGCGTATTTCGACATTAGGATTTGTCACTCCGATTGTCGGAGAGGTATCTCTGGGCCCTCTCGGTAATGCACATCACTATAAGCCTTGCAAGCAATGTGACTAATGAGTTAGTTGCGGGATGATGCATTACATAACGAGTAAAGAGACTTGCCGGTAACGAGATTGAACTAGGTATTGAGATACCGACGATCGAATCTCGAGCAGGTAACATACCGATGACAAAAGGAACAACGTATGTTGTTATGCGGTTTGACGATAAAGATCTTCGTAGAATATGTAGGAGCCAATATGAGCATCCAGGTTCCGCTATTGGTTATTTACCGAAACGTGTCTCGGTCACGTCTACATAGTTCTCGAACCCGTAGGGTCCGCACGCTTAAGGTTTTGATGATAGTTATATTATGAGTTTTGATGTACCGAAGGAGTTCGGAGTCCCAGATGAGATCGGGGACATGACGAGGAGTCTCGAAATGGTCGAGACGTAAAGCTCGATATATTGGACGACTATATTCGGCCTTTGGAAAGGTTCTGAGTGATTCGGGTATTTTTCGGAGTACCGGAGAGTTACGGGAATTCGCCAGGGAGTATATGAGCCTTATTGGGCCATACGGGAATAGAGGAGAGAGGCCAAAAGGAAGGAGGCCTGCGCCCCCCCTGTGGTCCGAATTGGACAAGGGGTGCAGGCCCCTTTTCCTTCTCCCTCTCCCCCTCTTTCCTTCTCTCCTACTCCAACAAGGAAAGGAGGAGTCCTGCCCCGGTGGGAGTAGGACCCCCCCCCCTTGGCGCGCCCTCCTCCTTGGCCGGCCGCCTCCCCCCTTGCTCCTTTACATACGGGGGCAGGGGCACCCCATAGACACAACAATTGATCTCTTGATCTCTTAGCCATATGCGGTGCCCCCCTCCACCATAGTCCTCGATAATATTGTAGCGGTGCTTAGGAGAAGCCCTGCAACGGTAGAACATCAAGATCGTCACCATGCCGTTGTGCTGACAGAACTCTTCCCCGACATTCTGCTGGATCGGAGTATGGGGATCGTCATCGAGATGAACGTGTGCTCGAAATCGGAGGTGCCGTAGTTTTGGTGCTTGATCGGTCGGGCCGTGAAGACGTACGACTACATCAACCGCGTTGTTCTAACGCTTCCGCTTTTGGTCTACGAGGGTACGTGGACAACACTCTCCCCTCTCGTTGCTATGCATCACCATGATCTTGTGTGTGCGTAGGAGTTTTTTTGAAAGTACTATGTTCCCCAACAATGGCATCCGAGCCTGGTTTTATGCGTAGATGTTATATGCACGAGTAGAACACAAGTGAGTTGTGGGCGATAAAAGTCATACTGCTTACCAGCATGTCATACTTTGGTTCGGCGGTATTGTTGGATGAAGCGGCCCGGAGCGACATTACACGTACGCTTACGCGAGACTGGTTTTACCGCCGTGCTTTGCACATAGGTGACTAGCGGGTGTCAGTTTCTCCAACTTTAGTTGAACCGAGTGTGGCTACGCCCGGTCCTTGCGAAGGTTAAAACATCACTAACTTGACGAAATATCGTTTTGGTTTTGATACGTAGGTAAGAACGGTTCTTGCTCAGCCCGTAACAGCCACATAAAACTTGCAACAACAAAGTAGAGGACGTCTAACTTGTTTTTGCAGGGCTTGTTGTGATGTGATATCGTCAAGACGTGATGAGATATAAATTGTTGTATGAGATGATCATGTTTTTATTTAAGTTATCGGCAACTGGCAGAAGCCTTATGGTTGTCTCTTTATTGCATAAGATGCAAGCGCCAAATAATTGCTTTACTTTATCGCTATGCGATAGCAATAGTTGCAAGAGCAATAGTTGGCGAGACGACCATGTGACAACACATTGATATAGATCAAGATGATGGAGATCATGGTGTCGTGCCGGTGACGATAGAGATCATGACAGTACTTTGGAGATGGAGATCAAAGGCGCTAGATGATCATGGCCATGTCATGTCACATATTTTGATTGCATATGATGTTTATCTTTTATACATCTTATTTTGCTTAGTTTGACGGTAGCATTTTAAGATGATCTCTCACTAATTATCAAGAAGTGTTCTCCCTGAGTATGCACCATTGCGAAAGTTCTTCGTGCTGAGACACCACGTGATGATCGGGTGTGATAGGATCTACGTTCAAATACAACGGGTGCAAAACAGTTGCACACGCGGAATACTCAGGTTAAACTTGACGAGCCTAGCATATATAGATATGGCCTCGGAACACAGAGACCGAAAGGTCGAATGTGAATCATATAGTAGATATGATCAACATAGTGATGTTCACCATTGAAAACTACTCCATATCACGTGATGATCGGACATGGTTTAGTTGATTTGGATCACGTGATCACTTAGATGACTAGAGAGATGTCTGTCTAAGTGGGAGTTCTTAAGTAATATGATTAATCGAACTTAAATTTATCATGAACTTAGTCCTGGTAGTATTTTGCAAATTATGTTGTAGATCAATAGCTTGCGTTGTTGCTTTCATATGTTTATTTTGATATGTTCCTAGAGAAAACTGTGTTGAAAGATGTTAGTAGGAATGATGCGGATTGGATCCGTGATCTGAGGTTTATCCTCATTGCTGCACAGAAGAATTATGTCCTTGATGCACCGCTAAGTGACAAACCTATTGCAGGAGCAGATGCAGACGTTATGAATGTTTGGCTAGCTCAAAATGATGACTACTTGATAGTTTAGTGCACCATGCTTAAACGACTTAGAATCGGGACTTCAAAGACGTTTTGAACGTCATGGACCATATGAGATGTTCCAGGAGTTGAAGTTAATATTTCTAGCAAATACCCAAGTTGAGAGATATGAAGTCTCCAACAAGTTCTATAGCTAAAAGATGGAGGAGAATCGCTCAACTACTGAGAATGTGCTAAGATTGTCTGGGTACTTAAATCGCTTGAATCAAGTGGGAGTTAATCTTCCAGATAAGATAGTGATTGACAGAATTCTCTAGTCACCATCTCTAAGTTACTAGAACTTCGTGATGAACTATAGTATGCAAGGGATGACGAAAACGATTCCCGAGCTCTTCATGATGTTGAAATCGATGAAGGTAGAAATCAAGAAAGAGCATCAAGTGTTGATGATTGACAAGACCACTAGTTTCAAGAAAAGGGCAAAGGGAAAGAAAGGGAAAATTCAAGTAGAATGGCAAACAAGTTGTCACTCCCATGAAGAAGACCAAAGCTGGACCAAAGCCTGAAACTGAGTGCTTACACTGCAAAGGAAATGGTCACTGGAAGCGGAAATGCCCTGAATATTTGGTGGATAAGAAGGATGGCAAAGTGAACAAGGGTATATTTGATATACAGGTTATTGATGTGTGCCTTACTAGTGTTTATAGTAGCCCCTGAGTATTTGATACTTGTTCGGTTGCTAAGATTAGTAACTCGAAACAGGAGTTACAGAATAAACAGAGACTAGTTGAAGGGGAAGTGACGGTGAGTGTTGGAAGTAGTTCCAAGATTGATATGATCATCATTGCACACTCCCTATACTTTCAGGATTAGTGTTAAACCTAAATAAATGTTATTTGGCGTTTGCGTTGAGCATGAATATGATTCGATCATGTTTATTGCAATACGGTTATTTATTTAAAGTTAGAGAATAATTGTTGTTCTATTTACATGAATAAAACCTTCAAATGGTCATACACCCAATGAAAATAGTTTGTTGGATCTCGATCGTAGTGATACACATATTCATAATATTGATGCCAAAATATGCAAAGTTAATAATGATAGTGCAACTTATTTGTGGCACTGCCGTTTGGGTCATATCGGTGTAAAGCGCATGAAGAAACTCCATAAAGATGGATTTTTAGGAATCACTTGGTTATGAATCATTTGATGCTTCCGAACCGTGCCTTTTGGGCAAGATGACTAAAACTCCATTCCCCGGAACAATGGAACGAGCTATTGACTTATTGGAAATAATACATACCGATGTATGCGATCTGATGAGTGTTAAGGCTCGTGGCGTCTATTGTTATTTTCTGACCTTCAAAGATGATTTGAGCAGATATGGGTATATCTACTTGATGAAACATAAGTCTGAAACATTTGAAAAGTTCAAAGAATTTCAGAGTGAAGTGGAAAATCATCGTAACAAGAAAAATAAAGTTTCTACGATCTGATCGTGGAGACGAATATTTGAGTTACTAGTTTGGTCTTCATTTGAAACAATGTGAAAGAGTTCCGCAACTCACGCCACCTAGAACACCACAATGTAATGGTGTGTTCGAACGTCGTAATCGTACTTTACTAGATATGGTGCGATCTATGATGTCTCTTATCGATTTACCACTATCATTTTGGGGTTATGCATTAGAGACAGCTGCATTCACGTTTAATAAGGCACCATCTAAATCCATTGAGACGACACCGTATGAACTATGGTTTAGCAGTAAACCTAAGCTGTCGTTTCTTAAAGTTTGGAGTTGCGATGCTTATATGAAAAAGGTTTTCAACCTGATAAGTTCGAACCCAAATCAGAGAAGTGCGTCTTCATAGAATACCCAAAGAAAATTGTTGGGTACACCTTCTATCACAGATCTGAAGGCAAAACATTCGTTGCTAAGAATGGATCCTTTCCAGAGAAGGAGTTTCTCTCGAAAAAAGTGAGTGGGAGAAAAGTAGAGCTTGATAAGGTAATTTGTACCTTCTCCCGAATTGGAAAGTAGTTCATCACAGAAATCAGTTCGAGTGATTCCTACACCAATTAGTGAGGAAGCTAATGATGATGATCATGAAACTTCATATTAAGTTACTAAAAAACCTCGTAGGTCTTCCAAAGTACAGTCCGCACCAGAGTGGTACGGTAATCCTGTTCTGGAAGTTATGTGACTAGACCATGATGAACCTACGAACAATGAGGAAGCGATGATGAGCCCAGATTCCACGAAATGGCTTGAGGCCATGAAATCTGAGATGGGATCCATGTATGAGAACAAAGTGTGGACTTTGGTGGAGTTGCCCGATGATCGGCAAGCCATATTGTATAAATGGATCTTCAAGAGGAAGACAGATGCTGATAGTAGTGTTACTATCTACAAAGCTCGACTTGTCGCAAATAGGTTTTTGACAAGTTCAAGGTGTTGACTACAATGAGATTTTCTCAACTGTAGCGATGCTTAAGTCTGTCCGAATCATGTTAGCAATTGCCACATTTTATGAAATCTGGCAAATGGATGTCAAAACTGCATTCCTTAATGGTTTTCTTAAAGAGGAGTTGTATATGATGCAACCAGAAGGTTTTGTCAATCCTAAAGGTGCTAACAAAATGTGCAAGCTCCAGCGATCCATCTATGTACTGGTGCAAGCATCTCAGAGTTGGAATATACGCTTTGATAAGTTAATCAAAGCATATAGTTTTATACAGACTTGTGGTGAAGCCTATATTTACAATAAAGTGAGTGGGAGCACTACCGCCTTTCTGATAAATATATGTGAGTAACATATTGTTGATCAGAAATGATGTAGAATTTTTCCGGAAAGCATAAAGGAGTATTTGAAAGGAGTTCTTTAAAAGAAAGACCTCAGTAAAGCTACTTACATATTGAGCATCAAAATCTATTGAGATAGATCAAGACGCTTGATAAGTTTTTCAATAAGTACATACCTTGTCAAGATTTTGAAGTAGTTCAAAATGGAACATTCAAAGAAAGAGTTCTTGCCTGTGTAGCAAAGGTGTGAAATTGAGTAAGACTCAAATCCCGACCATGGCAGAAAATAGAAAAGAGAATGAAAGTCATTCCCTATGCCTCAATCATAGGTTCTATAAAGTATGCTATGCTATGTACCACCTATTGTATACCTTGTTCTGAATTTGGTAAGGGAATACAATAGTGATCTAGGAGTAGATCACTGGACATTGGTCAAGAATATCCTTAGTGAGGACTAAGGAAATATTTCTCGATTATGGAGGTGATAAAAGAGCCCGTCGTAAAGAGTTATATCGGTGTAAGCTTTTACACCAATCCAGATGACTCTAAGTCTCAATCTGGATACATATTGAAAGTGGGAGCAATTAGCTAGAGTAGCACCGTACAGAGCATTGTAGACATAGAATATTTGCAAAATACATACGGCTCTGAATGTGACAGACCCGTTGACTAAGCTTCTCTCACGAGCAAAACATGATCACACCTTAGTACTCTTTGGGTGTAAAGAGACTTGCCGGTAACGAGATTGAACTAGGCATTGAGATACCGACGATCGAATCTCGAGCAGGTAACATACTGATGACAAAAGGAACAACGTATGTTGTTATGCGGTTTGACGAGAAAGATCTTCATAGAATATGTAGGAGCCAATATGAGCATCCAGGTTCCGCTATTGGTTATTGACCGGAAACGTGTCTCGGTCATGTCTACATAGTTCTCGAACCCGTAGGGTCCGCACGCTTAAGGTTTTGATGCCAGTTATATTATGAGTTTATGAGTTTTTATGTACCGAAGGAGTTCGGAGTCCTGGATGAGATCGGGGACATGACGAGGAGTCTCTAAATGGTCGAGACGTAAAGATCGATATATTGGACGACTATATTCGGACTTCGGAAAAGTTCCGAGTGATTTGGGTATTTTTCGGAGTACCGGAGAGTTACGGGAATTCGCCAGGGAGTATATGGGCCTTATTGGGCCATACGGGAATAGAGAAGAGAGGCCAAAAGGAAGGAGGCCTGTGCCCCCCCCTCTGGTCCGAATTGGACAAGGGGTGCAGCCCCCTTTTCCTTCTCCCTCTCCCCCTCTTTCCTTCTCTCCTACTACAACAAGGAAAGGAGGAGTCCTACTCCCGGTGGGAGTAGGACTCCCGCCTTGGCGCGCCCTCCTCCTTGGCCGGCCGCCTCCTCCCTTGCTCCTTTATATACGGGGGCAGGGGGCACCCCATAGACACAACAATTGATCTCTGGATCTCTTAGCCATGTGCGGTGCCCCCCTCCACCATAGTCCTCGATAATATTGTAGCGGTGCTTAGGCGAAGCCCTGCGACGGTAGAACATCAAGATCGTCATCACGCCGTCGTGGTGACGGAACTCTTCCTCGACATTCTGCTGGATCGGAGTACGAGGATCGTCATCGAGCTGAACGTGTGCTAGAAATCGGAGGTGCCGTAGTTTCGGTGTTGTATCGGTCAGGCCGTGAAGACGTATGACTACATCAACCGCGTTGTTCTAACGCTTTCGCTTTCGGTCTACGAGGGTACGTGGACAACACTCTCCCCTCTCGTTGCTATGCATCACCATGATCTTGCATGTGCGTAGGAATTTTTTTGAAAGTACTACGTTCCCCAATAGTGGCATCCGAGCCTGGTTTTATGCGTAGATGTTATATGCACGAGTAGAACACAAGTGAGTTATGGGCGATACAAGTCATACTGCTTACCAGCATGTCATACTTTGGTTCGGCGGTATTGTTGGATGAAGCGGCCCGGACCGACATTACGCGTACGCTTACGCGAGACTGGTTTTACCGCCGTGCTTTGCACACAGGTGACTAGCGGGTGTCAGTTTCTCCAACTTTAGTTGAACCGAGTGTGGCTACGCCCGGTCCTTGCAAAGGTTAAAACAGCACTAACTTGATGAAATATCATTATGGTTTTGATGCGTAGGTAAGAACTGTTGGAAATATGCCCTAGAGGCAATAATAAAAGGATTATTATTATATTTCCTTGTTCATGATAATTGTCTTTTATTCATGCTATAATTGTGTTATCCAGAAATCGTAATACATGTGTGAATACATAGACCACAATATGTCCCTAGTGAGCCTCTAGTTGACTAGCCCATTGATCAACAGATAGTCATGGTTTCGTGACTATGGACATTGGATGTCATTGATAATGGGATCACATCATTAGGAGAATGATGTGATGGACAACACCCAATCCTAACCATAGCACAAGATCGTGGTGTTCGTTTGCTAGAGCTTTTCCAATGTCAAGTATCTTTTCCTTAGACCATGAGATCATGTAACTCCCGGATACCGTAGGAGTGCTTTGGGTGTACCAAACGTCATAACGTAACTGGGTGACTATAAAGGTATACTACGGGTATCTCCAAAAGTGTCTGTTAGGTTGACATGGATCGAGACTGGGATTTGTCACTCCGTATGACGGAGAGGTATCTCTGGGCCCACTCGGTAATGCATCATCATAATGAGCTCAAAGTGACCAATTGTCTGGTCATGGGATCATGCATTACGGTAGGAGTAAAGTGACTTGCCAGTAACGAGATTGAACGAGGTATTGGGATACCGACGATCGAATCTCGGGCAAGTAACATACCGATTGACAAAGGGAATTTTATACGGGGTTGCTTGAATCCTCGACATCGTGGTGCATCCGATGAGATCATCGAGGAGCATGTGTGAGCCAACATGGGTATCTAGATCCCGCTGTTGGTTATTGGCCGAAGAGCCATCTCGGTCATGTCTACGTGTCTCCCGAACCCGTAGGGTCTACACACTTAAGGTTCGATGACGCTAGGGTTGTAGAGATATAAGTATGCAACAAACCGAAAGTTGTTCGAAGTCTCGGATGAGATCCTGGACGTCACGAGGAGTTCCGGAATGGTCCGGAGGTAAAGAATTATATATGGGAAGTCGAGTTTCGGCCATCGGGAAAGTTTCGGGGTCACCGGTATTGTACAGGGACCACCGGAAGGGTCCCGGGGGTCCACCGGGTGGGGCCACCTATCCCGGAGGGCCCCATGGGCTGAAGTGGGAGGGGAACCATCCCCTGATGGGCTGGTGTACCCCCCTTGCCCCCCTGCCCCTAGGGTTGGGAACCGTAGGGGAGGGGGCGCCTCCACTTGGCTTGGGGGGCAAGGCACCCCCTTGGCCGGTGCCCCCCCTAGGAGATCCCATCTCCTAGGGCCGGCGCCCCCCTGGGGACCCTATATATAGAGGGGGGAGGGAGGGCAGCCGCACCCTTGCACTTGGCGCCTCCCTTCCCCCTTGCTACACCTCTCCCTCCCGCAGACGCTTGGCGAAGCCCTGCCGGGATCCCTGCTGCATCCACCACCACACCGTCGTGCTGCTGGATCTTCATCAACCTCTCCTTCCCCCTTGCCGGACCAAGAAGGAGGAGACGTCATGCTGACCGTACGTGTGTTGAACGCGGAGGTGCCGTCCGTTCAGCGCTAGGATCTCTGGTGATTTTGATCACGACGAGTACGACTCCCTCAACCCCGTTCTCTTGACCGCTTCCGCTCGATCTACAAGGGTATGTAGATGCACTCCTCTCTCTCGTTGCTAGATGAACTCATAGATTGATCTTGGTGAAACCGTAGGAAATTTTGTTTTCTGCAACGTTCCCCAACAGTGGCATCATGAGCTAGGTCTATGCGTAGTTCTCTTTGCACGAGTAGAACACAAATCTGTTGTGGGCGTAGATGTTGTCAACTTTCTTGCCACTACTAGTCTTATTTTTCTTAAGCGGTATTGTGGGATGAAGCGGCTCGGACCGACCTTACACGTACACTTACGTGAGACAGGTTCCACCGACTGACATGCACTAGTTGCATAAGGTGGCTAGCGGGTGTCTGTCTCTCCCACTTTTGATGGAGCGGATTCGATGAAAAGGGTCCTTAGGAAGGGTAAATAGAAGTTGACAAATCACGTTGTGGCTTTTTCATAGGTAAGAAAACGTTCTTGCTAGAACTCTATTGCAGCCACGTAAAAGATGCAACAACAATTAGAGGACGTCTAACTTGTTTTTGCAGCAATTGCTTTGTGACGTGATATGGCCAAAAGTTGTGATGAATGATGAATGATATATTGTGATGTATGAGATCATGTTCTTGTAATAGGAATCACGACTTGCATGTCGATGAGTATGACAACCGGCAGGAGCCATAGGAGTTGTCTTAATTATTGTATGACCTGCGTGTCAATGATTTAACGCCATGTAATTACTTTACTTCATTGCTAAACCGTTAGCTATAGTAGTAGAAGTAATAGTTGGCGAGCAACTTCATGGAGACACGATGATGGAGATCATGATGATGAAGATCATGGTGTCATGCTGGTGACGAAGATGATCATGGAGCCCCAAAGATGGAGATCAAAGGAGATATATGATATTGGCCATATCATGTCACTACTATTTGATTGCATGTGATGTTTATCATGTTTTTGCATCTTGTTTACTTAGAACAACAGTAGTAAATAAGATGATCCCTCATAATAATTTCAAGAAAGTGTTCCCCATAACTGTGCGTCGTTGCGACAGTTCGTTGTTTTGAAGCACCACGTGATGATCGGGTGTGATAGATTCTAACATTCACATACAACGGGTGTAAGACAGATTTACACATGCAAAACACTTAGGTTAACTTGACGAGCCTAGCATGTACAGAATGGCCTCGGAACACAAGAGACCGAAAGGTCGAACATGAGTCGTATGAAAGATACGATCAACATGGAGATGTTCACCGATGATGACTAGTCCGTCTCACGTGATGATCGGACACGACCTAGTCGACTCGGATCATGTAACACTTAGATGACTAGAGGGATGTCTAATCTGAGTGGGAGTTCATTAAATAATTTGATTAGATGAACTTAATTATCATGAACTTAGTCTAAAATCTTTGCAAAAATGTCTTGTAGATCAAATGGCCAACGCTCATGTCAACATGAACTTCAACACGTTCCTAGAGAAAACCAAGCTGAAAGATGATGGAAGCAACTATACGGACTGGGTCCGGAACCTGAGGATCATCCTCATAGCTGCCAAGAAAGCATATGCCCTAGAAGGACCGCTAGGTGAAGCACCCATCCCAGAGAACCAAGACGTTATGAACGCTTGGCAGTCACGTGCTGATGATTACTCCCTCGTTCAGTGCGGCATGCTTTACAGCTTAGAACCGGGGCTCCAAAAGCGTTTTGAGCAACACGGGGCATATGAGATGTTCGAGGAGCTGAAAATGGTTTTCCAAGCTCATGCCCGGGTCGAGAGATATGAAGTCTCCAACAAGTTCTATAGTTGTAAGATGGAGGAAAATAGTTCTGTCAGTGAGCACATACTCAAAATGTCTGGGTTGCACAACCGCCTGTCCCAGCTGTACATTAACCTCCCGCACGAGGCGATCATTGACAGAATCCTTCAGTCGCTCCCACCAAGCTACAAGAGCTTTGTGATGAACTACAATATGCAGGGGATGGTGAAAACTATTCTTGAAGTATTTTCAATGCTGAAGTCAGCAGAGGTAGAAATCAAAAAGGAACATCAAGTGTTGATGGTCAATAAAACCACTAAGTTAAAGAAAGGCAAGGGTAAGAAGAACTTCAAGAAGGACGGCAAGGATGTTACTGCACCCGGTAAGCCAGTGGCCGGGAAGAAGTCAAAGAATGGACCCAAGCCTGAGACTGAGTGCTTTTATTGCAAAGGGAAGGGTCACTGGAAGTGGAACTGCCCAAATACTTAGCGGACAAGAAGGCCGGCAACACTAAAGGTATATGTGATATACATGTAATTGATGTGTATCTTACCAGTGCTCGTAGTAGCTCCTGGGTATTTGATACCGGTGCCGTTGCTCATATTTGTAACTCAAAGCAGGAGCTGTGGAATAAGCGGAGACTGGCGAAGGGCGAGGTGACGATGCGCGTCGGGAATGGTTCCAAGGTCGATGTGATCGCCGTCGGCACGCTACCTCTACATTTACCCACGGGATTAGTTTTAAACCTCAATAATTGTTATTTAGTGCCAGCTTTGAGCATGAACATTGTATCTGGATCTCGCTTAATGCTAGATGGCTACTCATTTAAATCCGAGAATAATGGTTGTTCTATTTATATGAGAGATATGTTTTATGCTCATGCCCCGCTGGTCAATGGTTTATTCTTAGTGAATCACGAACGTAATATTACACATATTCATAATGTGAATACCAAAAGATGTAAGGTTGATAACGATAGTCCCACATACTTGTGGCACTGCCGCCTTGGTCACATTGGTGTCAAGCGCATGAAGAAGCTCCATGCTGATGGGCTTTTGGAGTCTCTCTATTATGAATCATTTGACACATGCGAACCATGCCTCATGGGAAAAATGACCAAGACTCCTTTCTCCGGAACAATGGAGCGAGCAACCAACTTATTGGAAATCATACATACTGATGTGTGCGGTCCAATGAGCGTTGAGGCTCGTGGAGGATATTGTTATGTTCTCACTCTCACTGATGACTTAAGTAGATATGGGTATGTCTACTTGATGAAACACATGTCTGAGACCTTTGAAAAGTTCAAGGAATTTTAGAATGAGGTAGAGAATCAACATGACCGAAAGATAAAGTTCTTACGATCAGATCGTGGAGGAGAATATTTAAGTCTCGAATTTGGTACGCACTTAAGGAAATGTGGAATCGTTTCACAACTCACGCCGCCTGGAACACCTCAACGTAACGGTGTGTCCAAACGTCGTAATCGCACTCTATTGGATATGGTGCGATCTATGATGTCTCTTACCGATTTACCGCTATCATTTTGGGGATACGCTCTAGAGACAGCTACATTCACTTTAAATAGGGCTCCGTCTAAATCCGTTGAGACGACACTGTATGAATTATGGTTTGGGAAGAAACCTAAGCTATCGTTTCTAAAAGTTTGGGGATGCGATGCTTATGTCAAGAAACTTCAACCTGAAAAGCTCGAACCCAAGTCAAAAAAATGTGTCTTCATAGGATACCCTAAAGAAACCATTGGGTATACCTTCTACCTTAGATCTGAAGGCAAGATCTTTGTTTCCAAGAACGGATCCTTTCTGGAAAAAGAGTTTCTAAAGGAGTAAGTGGGAGGAAAGTAGAACTCGATGAAGTACTACCTCTTGAACCGGAAAGCAGTGCAGCTCAGGAAAATGTTCCTGTGGTGCCTACACCGACTGGAGAGGAAATTAATGATGATGATCAAGGTACTTCGGATCAAGTTGCTACTGAACTTCGTAGGTCCACAAGGACACGTTCCACGCCAGAGTGGTATGGCAACCCTGTCCTGGAAATCATGTTGTTAGACAACAGTGAACCTTCGAACTATGAAGAAGCGATGTCGGGCCTAGATTCCAACAAATGGCTTGAAGCCATGCAGTCCGAGATAGAATCCATGTATGAAAACAAAGTATGGACTTTGACAGACTTGCCCGATGATCGGCGAGCAATAGAAAACAAATGGATCTTTAAGAAGAAGACGGACGCGGATGGTAATGTTACCATCTATAAAGCTTGACTTGTCGCTAAGGGTTATCGGCAAGTTCAAGGGGTTGACTACGATGAGACTTTCTCTCCCGTAGCAAAGCTGAAGTCCGTCCGAATCATGTTAGCAATTGCCGCATACTATTATTATGAGATATGGCAGATGGACGTCAAAACGGCATTCCTTATCGGCTATCTTAAGGAAGAACTGTATATGATGCAGTCAGAAGGTTTTGTCGATCCTAAGAATGCTCACAAGGTATGCAAGCTCCAGCGATCCATTTATGGGCTGGTGCAAGCATCTCGGAGTTGGAACATTCGCTTTGATGAGATGATCAAAGCATTTGGGTTTATGCAGACTTATGGAGAAGCCTGCGTTTACAAGAAAGTGAGTGGGAGCTCTATAGCATTTCTCATATTATATGTAGATGACATACTTTTGATGGGAAATGATATAGAACTTTTGGACAGCATTAAGGCCTACTTGAATAAGTGTTTTTCAATGAAGGACCTTGTTGAAGCTGCTTACATATTAGGCATCAAGATCTATAGGGATAGATCAAGACGCCTCATAGGTCTTTCACAAAGCACATACCTTGATAAGATATTGAAGAAGTTCAATATGGATCAGTCCAAGAAAGGGTTCTTGCCTGTATTGCAAGGTGTGAGATTGAGCTCGGCTCAATGCCCGACCACGGCAGAAGATAAAGAAGAGATGAGTGTCATCCCCTATGCATCGGCCATAGGATCTATTATGTATGCCATGCTGTGTACCAGACCTGATGTAAACCTTGCCGTAAGTTTGGTGGTACCAAAGTAATCCTGGCAAGGAACACTGGACAGCGGTCAAGAATATCCTGAAGTACCTAGAAAGGACAAAGGACATGTTTCTCATTTCTGGAGGTGACGAAGAACTCGTCGTAAAGGGTTACGTCGATGCTAGCTTTGACACAAGATCTGGATGACTCTAAGTCACAAACCGGATACATGTATATGTTGAATCGTGGAGCAGTAAGCTGGTGCAGTTGCAAGCAGAGCATCATGGCGGGATCTACATGTGAAGCGGAGTACATGGCAGCCTCGGAGGCAGCGCATGAAGCAATATGGATGAAGGAGTTCATCACCGAGCTAGGAGTCATACCCAATGCGTCGGGGACGATCACTCTCTTCTGTGACAACACTGGAGCTATTGCCCTTGCCAAGGAGCCCACGTTTCACAAGAAGACCAGGCACATCAAGCGTCATTTCAACTCCATCTGTGAAAATGTTCAAGATGGAGACATAGATATTTGCAAAGTACATATGGATCTCAATGTCGCAGATCCGTTGACTAAATCTCTTCCGCGAGCAAAACATGATCAACACCAGAACTCTATGGGTGTTTGATTCATCACAATGTAACTAGATTATTGACTCTAGTGCAAGTGGGAGACTGTTGGAAATATGCCCTAGAGGCAATAATAAAAGGATTATTATTATATTTCCTTGTTCATGATAATTGTCTTTTATTCATGCTAAAATTGTGTTATCCGGAAAACGTAATACATGTGTGAATACATAGACCACAATATGTCCCTAGTGAGCCTCTAGTTGACTAGCCCGTTGATCAATAGATAGTCATGGTTTCTTGACTATGGACATTGGATGTCATTGATAACGGGATCACATCATTAGGAGAATGATGTGATGGACAAGACCCAATCCTAAGCATAGCACAAGATCGTGTAGTTCGTTTGCTAGAGCTTTTCCAATGTCAAGTATCTTTTCCTTAGACCATGAGATCGTGTAACTCCCGGATACCGTAGGAGTGCTTTGGGTGTACGAAACGTCACAACGTAACTGGGTGACTATAAAGGTATACTACGGGTATCTCCGAAAGTGTCTGTTGGGTTGACACGGATCGAGACTGGGATTTGTCACTCCGTATGACGGAGAGGTATCTCTGGGACCACTCGGTAATGCATCATCATAATGAGCTCAAAGTGACCAAGTGTCTGGTCATGGGATCATGCATTATGGTACGAGTAAAGTGACTTGCCGGTAACGAGATTGAACGAGGTATTGGGATACCGACGATCGAATCTCGGGCAAGTAACATCCGATTGACAAAGGGAACTATATACGGGGTTGCTTGAATCCTCGACATCGTGGTTCATCCGATGAGATCATCGAGGAGCATGTGGCAGCCAACATGGGTATCCAGATCCCGCTGTTGGTTATTGGCAGGAGAGCCATCTCGGTCATGTCTACGTGTCTCCCGAACCCGTAGGGTCTACACACTTAAGGTTCGGTGATGCTAGGGTTGTAGAGATATAACTATGCAGCAAACTGAAAGTTGTTCGGAGTCCCGGATGAGATCCCGGACATCACGAGGAGTTCCGGAATGGTCTGGAGGTAAAGAATTATATATGGGAAGTCGAGTTTCGGCCATCGGGAAAGTTTCGGGGGTCACCGGTATTGTACCAGGACCACCGGAAGGGTCCCGGGGGTCCACCGGGAGGGGCCACCTATCCCGGAGGGCCCCATGGGCTGAAGTGGGAGGCGAACCAGCCCCTGGTGGGCCCCCCTGCGCCTAGGGTTGGGAACCCTAGGGAAGGGGGCGCCTCCACTTGCCTTGGGGGGCAAGGCACCCCCTTGGCCGTCGCCCCCCCCTAGGAGATCCCATCTCCTAGGGCCGGTGCCCCCCTAGGGACCCTATATATAGAGGGGGGGAGGGGGGGCAGCCGCACCCTTGCACTTGGCGCCTCCCTTCCCCCTTGCTACACCTCTCCCTCCCGCAGACGCTTGGCGAAGCCCTGCCGGGATCCCCGCTGCATCCACCACCACGCCGTCGTGTTGCTGGATCTTCGTCAACCTCTCCTTCCCCCTTGCTGAATCAAGAAGGAGGAGACGTCACGCTGACCGTACGTGTGTTGAACACGGAGGTGCCGTCTGTTTGGCGCTAGGAACTCCTGTGATTTGGATCACGACGAGTACGACTCCCTCAACCCCGTTCTCTTGAACACTTCCGCTCGATCTACAAGGGTATGTAGATGCACTCCTCTCTCTCATTGCTAGATGAACCCATAGATTGATCTTGGTGAAACCGTAGGAAAATTTTTGTTTTCTGCAACGTTCCCCAACAAGAACGGTTCTTGCTCAGCCCGTAGCAGCCACATAAAACTTGCAACAACAAAGTAGAGGACGTCTAACTTGTTTTTGCAGGGCTTGTTGTGATGTGATATCGTCAAGACATGATGAGATATAAATTGTTGTATGAGATGATCATGTTTTTGTTGAAGTTATTAGCAACTGGCAGAAGCCTTATGGTTGTCTCTTTATTGCATAAGATGCAAGTGCCAAATAATTGTTTTACTTTATCACTATGCGATAGCACTAGTTGCAAGAGCAATAGTTGGCGAGACGACCATGTGACGACACATTGATATAGATCAAGATGATGGAGATCATGGTGTCATGCCGGTGACGATAGAGATCATGACAGTACTTTGGAGATGGAGATCAAAGGCGCAAGATGATCATGGCCATATCATGTCACATATTTTGATTGCATATGATGTTTATCTTTTATACATCTTATTTTGCTTAGTTTGACGGTAGCATTTTAAGATGATCTCTCACTAATTATCAAGAAGTGTTTTCCCTGAGTATGCACCATTGCGAAAGTTCTTTGTGCTGAGACACCACGGCGCGCCTCCCTTCGTCATGGGGCCTGCTCCAAAGCCGTTGGCCCCCGCCGCGAGAAGAGGTGCCATTGCGGGCGCCTAGAGCAACGCTGCCTCTGCGGGCGCGTGCCCGCGCCCCCTGGATGCTACCGGAGGGACCGCAGGGTGCTTGCGGGGACGGCCATGGCCCCTCTTGGGAGGAGGAGAGGCTGGCCCCTCCTTGGAGGCCTTCCCCTTCTCGGCCACTGAAAACCTCTTCGGCGACGCCATGGGAGCAAGACGGAGAGGAGAGAAGCATGCGGGAGCAAGATGAAGGAAATATGGACAGGGGGCTCCGCCCCTCCCTCGCATTTATAGCCAAGGGAGGCCAACCGCCGGCTTCCACAACCTCGCGCCATCATGACCTTATGCATGCCGCATCGACCAGTCAAGTCGAGAAGTTGTCGAGGCAGCGTGGGGAAGCAGAATCGCCCACGTCCCATCAATCGCCAAACATCATCAAGGCCGCAGGCGGTTAGGGCCCGCGGCGCTCCGCACTTGCCCTTTGGCTTCGCCTGGAAGCCAAGCCCGAGCGCGCCTTGGGCCCGGGGGCTAATGTCGATGTCCTGGATTCGGGGGTATCCAGCCTTGCCTGCCTGCGGCCCACCACGTGGCTTCATCGACGGCCTGGTATGGCCCGGTATCAACACCAACATCACAAGACCCTCGCGAGGGACCAAGCCTCGTGAGGGGGACGACGCTAAGACCCCCAAAGGAAGTGGCCTCCTCAGGAGGGCTCCTAAGGGGCGGAGAGTTCTATGCAACTTATCTCATGAGGCTCTGCTGACGTGAGCCATGACGACCAAGGCCAGGCGGGCGCAGAGCGCAGGTTTCCTCTTCGGTGCAAAGGAGGCAAGCCGCAGGCGCGGAGTCCGGAGGAATCAGCCAAAGGTTTCCATTCTGGTGCAACAAGACCAAGACTGCCGGGATGGCAGGAAGGAGGTCATCGACGAGCCCACTGCAGCGTCACGACCAGAGGCTTTTTGCAGGCGAAGATTACTTTTATCAGGGTAGACTGTACTACTTGTCCCCTTTCAAATCTCGCCGTTGTGGGATCCCTTCTCGCTCATATTTGGGAAGAGGACCAAGGCCACTATAAATAGGACTAGCCACCACCATAGTAGGAAAAAGGGGATCCATTCTCACCCGACCACCACACCAGCTCAAGAATACCTCTCCTCCTAAGGCTTGTTCATCCACTGTACTTGTTCATCCATAGCCCCTCGAGGCAATCCCCCACACCATACTGGATTAGGGTATTACACCACAACGGTGGCCCGAACCAGTATAAATCTATGTGTCTTTGTCTCTTTAAGCTCGACGCGCTAGGCTTAGGAGGATCGCGAGTAGGCAGGCTGGGAGGTTGAGATCTCCGCACGCAACCCAGAGTTCGAACCTCTCAAGGGTTGTCGGATCCCTAAATCCGACAGTGGCTTCGGTTGATTGTCACGACCAAGCATTCTAAAACTAGTGATAAATCAATTACCATCTTTTTCCAAACGACCAAGTATATTTTACAGGAAAACAATACATATAGGTGGAGTGATTGTCAAGGTTGCAAACAGACATAGTGTTGCAAGTTCACTGCAGTAGCAACCGACTAGGTCACTGCATCGCCAGCGGGGAAGGAGGCCAGCTCACCTCGCCTACGATGCATGCCCAGCGGCGCCGCCACAACTGGTCCATATTTAAATACAAAGGCCACCAACAGTAGCCCTGGCAAAAATTGATCAGGCTGCGTGCGTCCTTGTTTATTGGCCCCCTTTTTTTGTGCCACTTTTTATGGCATGCATAAATATTATGTTACTTACAAATATGGTCAAAAATTGGCACAAAATACTAAGGAGACCAATGGAAGTACTGGCACCCCATGATTTAACTACTTGCATGCGCGCAGTGGAGTAGTAATGTCTTTCTTCCGCCCTCACGTCCACTCAATTTGCATGCATTGTATTAATTGACCATCAATGAAATGAAGGACTTTACACGCGTCAAATTATCACATGGGGTGGATCTTCGTACAAAAATGTGTTGCCCCATGTACCCGCATGTGCGTGCGAGGGAATGAGTGCGTGTGTGGCGTGCGTACACATCTTCGCTTCGTGCATGTACCACCAGTGTGGCTCAGAGAGGACGAGTACATTCTTCTGGAAGCAGCAGCACGCCACTATGATCAATCCACACAAGGAGGTTTTGACAACGCCTCCACATGTGCCACGTAGCTTCATGAACTGTAAGAGAGACACTGTGTAGCGTGCCATTGGAATTCTAATTTACGTGTTTGCACATACTCGAAGTACTAGTAAGGTACACGTGCATTGCACACATCAGATTTGGCAACCAAATTATGAATAAATACCACACTATAGCATGTAAGCTCTAAGTCATATATGCGTGATGTAGACCTTCGTTTAATTCTTATAGTTCATCTCATTTAGAAAAAATAGTTTTTATAAAAAAGCTAGGGCCTCTTTGATTCGTAGGATTTCCAAAATGCGGGAATAGGAAAAACATGGGATTAGAGTGGAATGTCATCTTGAATCCTACAGGATTGTACAAGTATTAGATTGTGCATAGAAAAAACACAGGATTCTTTCAAAGTGGTTTGAGTGGATGGGATGTTTCCTATGAAATCTAGTGCAAATGAATCCTATGGAAAAATTTCTATGGTTTACAAACCTACAAATCAAACAACCAAGAAAGGAAAAATTCCTAAGCATTAGAATCCTCCAAAATTCCTTTGAGAATCCTTTGAATCAAAGAATCCCTTAATCTATTTTATGATTCATGGAATTGTGCGTTGTAAAGCATAAAGTAAAAACAAATAATGGCAATTCAACTAAAAAAAATTTGGGCAGTTATGATACGGAAGATTCTAGAACAAAGGAGAAGCACTTGTGTTTTGAGGTTTGTGCATTATGCTTAAGTTCAACCATGGAGTCTGCTAGATTGTACATGTGGCAAAATCCGGTGGGGGGCTAGAAGATGGTGCGAGGGGCCAAGTGGAGGGTGACTATGAAGGACTACACAAGTGCGAGATCGATATTTGAAGAGAGGGGGCGAGAACGTGCGCTGTTGTGAGCAGTGGTGGAGCCATTGAAAAATAAATGAGCTAGGGGGCCAAGCATTGCTAATCCTTTATGAGGAGGGCCAATTTATCAACTTAAACCATTTTACCAGCAATTGTCTAATGATCACATTCATATTAGCCTTGATATATAGTGATGTTAGGGGGGCAGGGCCCTTGCTGCCCCTGTCTTCGCCACTGTGCGCACGTCTGAGAGATGAAGCCGAGGCATGGATGATGAGAGGGGAACATTGGATATATAATTAATGTGGGTGTATTAGCTATGTAATCCTATATAGAGAGGTATAGATTGATCGATGTGGACGTGGGAAAGAGAGTGAGACCTCACTAGATATATAGATTGATCGGTTTGTGTGGAAAACTGTGAAAGACCTAGCTATATATACACACACATAGAGGAGCATCGATCGTTGCGCATGCACGTGAGAGATAAAGAATGCCTGATATGATGGGGAGGGGGAGGTGTGTGTGTGTGTGTGTGTGTGTGTGTGCATGCATGCATGGGAGACCGGCCTGATGAAAAAGATTGCATGTGTGCGATGGATAATGTTGACTGGTACTGTGTGTGCATGCATGCACGAGAGAAAATTAATGGTACAATTATAAAGAGAAGATGATTGTGTGGGTGTAAAAGACTAGGTGACGTCATAATCAATGTAAAGTAGAATTCAAATATTTGAATAAGAGATCATGATGTTTGAAACCCATGCATGCATGAATATAACTGAGATATGCGTGGTGTGGTTTGGAAACGAGCATGTTGTATTGTATACACATTGAACAAGGTCAGACTGATTTGTATTTGAGATATCGATGGCTGACATCGTTTGCCACATTGCATCCGTGCATGGACACACTATTCTAATTGGAGATGATGGGTGGCTTTCGCATCACATATCTATATCTATACCCCTATATATATTATATTTTATATTTTTATATAGTGTGCGGATAACTTTAACTTTGAAAGATGGTCGTTGGATGAGGCCAATCCGATGGTGCAGAGATGGCAAATTTGAGCACAACTGGTCGTTGGATATCATCTAGATTCCACCAGATTTTGCCACATGTATAATCTAGAAGACTCCATGGTTGAACTTAAGCATAATGCACAAACCTCAAAATACAAGCACTTCTTCTTTGTTCTAGAATCTTCCGTATCAGAATTGCCCAAATGTTTTTCTACATGATTTGCCATTATTTGTTTTTACTTTATGCCTTACAACGCACAATTCTACGAACCTTAAAATAGATTAGCTTTCTTATAAAAACTAGATGATTTTGAATGAAATGAACTATAAGAATTAAATGAACATCTACATCATGCATATATGACTCAAAGCTTACATGCTATAATGTGGTATTTATTCATAATTTGGTTGCCAAATCTCATGTGTGCAATGCACGTGTACCTTACTAGTCTAAATGGTGTTTGTGTGTGTGGTGTGCTTGTTAAACACATTGTACGTAGTATATCATACATGGTTTAGATTCCGAACATCTAGCTAGAGCATACATGTACTATGATTTGAATTCAACATAAAATCTATACATATATTTGAATTTGAGATCGTATGTACATGTAGTTCGTATTTATATAGGAATTTACTTCTCCTATATTCATGTCATGTGTTGTGAAGATAATATTTAGATGGTTGTATAACTAACTCGAGTACGATCCCATTCAAACAGGGAAAATGTACTCAAATTTAGTCCATATGCTAGACAACACACATTGTTTTTTATTGTTGAGGGAAGTGCAAATTGTTTTGGTACTGTACATGTTATGTTTGTTGTCCTGATTTTTTTTGTTGTATTTGAATGCATTTCTAGTAATATAGTAAAACGGGACATAGCTCTCTCTAGTGATGAGGTGTGAATTGTCTTTTTTTGGGTACACGTTAAGCTTGTTCTCCTGAAATTTAAAGTCGTGCCTTGTTATGCCGAAATTTCAAGCTAGCATCTCTATCTATCGTGCTGCGAAACTCCACCTCTTCAACGCGCGCCTTGTTACCCCAAAATATTTAAGATATATCTTTATCTCATTGTGCTCCGACAACTCCCTCCATCTCAACCCGCGCCTTGCTATTCCAAAATTACAACGCGTCTGAAAACTCCCACCTCCTGTGAAATCCCGACATGCGAAATGCTCGTGATACCCCTGAACCGAAAGAACCGCCTAGCTCAAATCGGTGGGGGTAATTTCGTAACTTACCCCACATTTTGGACAATTGCGTCCCTAAGCCATGGTTCCCCACTCCCATCCCATCTGCCCACCCATTCGTACACCGACGCCACGAAAACCCGCGAAGCCCCACACCCTCCTCCGTCCACCACCCAGCCGGAGCCTCTTCCTCGATGACATCGTCCATAGCAACACCTCAACGTCCCTCATCCACCGTACCAGATGAGGATCCGTCGTCGATCTCGTCGTCCCGCCGGTTCAGCCACCCTGTCCTCCACCTCCAAGGAGCTCCCCCGATGTTCTCCTCGTCTTTGGCGCCACCTCCATTCCCACACCACCGTCTTCACCTGCACCACCGGAAGAGCATCATCATCACCGTTTCCTCGGATGAAGCTGAGGCCTAATCGGCGCCACGAAAGAGGTTGTACACTAATCACCGCATTTTCTTCTTGATTCGATCTCACGGTGCTGGCGGCGCTCGGTCCCGAGCCGACACGGCGCGGCTCCATCCATGGCGGCGTCGTCAGCCACTTCCTCCATGGCGTCGCTCCCTCGCCGGCGACGTCCACATTAGTAGGAGATGTTGCTTCTTTAGCTCTCGCTCGCGCTGCTGCTCTTCTCTTGCTCTCGGTCCCCTGCTTGGCCTGCTCTTGCCCTTGCTCTTGCTTGCATTGCTGCTCTCGCTCTTGATCTTTCTTGCAATGCTGCTCCGATTTAGCTACACTTCAGTCGACCGAGTCAACTTTCGGGTCGGTCGATTTTCAGGGGGTGGGGGGCTCGCCGGAGTTAAGGAAGAACCAGCCACAGCGGGGAGGGGGCTCGCTGGAGAGGTACCCCACTATCTATCTTAGGGTTCAGGGTGGGGGCGGTGGTCGCCGGTGGTGGTGGGGCGGTGGCGTGGGGATCGCTGGAGAAAAACCTCGGCACGGGGGGGGGGGGGCTAGAGGGATGGCCGAGGCGACGGCGGACCGACGGTGGGGAGTGGTTTTGGGGTGGGCGGGGCGGCGGGGGTGGCTGTTTGGCCGGTGGTGGCTGGCAGCTCAGGGTAGCCTCACCTGATGCTGCTACACGACCAGCTGCCCCGACTCTCGCACACGCTGCTACTGCTGCTGCTACTGCTTTTCTGCTACTAGTGCATTCAGTTTCGACAGTTAAATTCAGTTTCGACAGTTAAATTCAGTTTCGACAGTTAAGCTCAGAGATGAGCGGCTGATGTATTTTACATCTAGCACTTTGTGGTTATGTATTTTATGTCATCTATCTGAGATGCTATTAGAATTCAACTCAGGTTAACGTTGTCTCTCCTATCCTGTTTCAACCTCGGCGTCGTACAACTCACCGAAGCTGCTCCAACGACGAAACCCTCCATCACAGCGGAGCAGTACCCCGGGCTCCATCTCCAGACGCCTAAGATATTCTTCCCCTCCTCCAACAGCCAAGGCAGTCGGATCATCCTCACCGACCAACCCAATCACGTTGAGATCGACATGGCTTCGCCAAAAGAGGTTGTACACATGTTGCATCTCTTTTTTACTCTACATGTTATATATATTATCCACTGAGCACACATAGTAATGTGAAATATGATTAGTTTCTCCGACTATATGACAAGCAGTGAGGTACCAGGAAACATAGAAATTCGTGATGGACTCTCTTGAATGCCATCATTATTAATCTCTGCGCATTTCAGCTGTGCATTTGTCGATGGGCCTGGGAGTTGAGCTAGTAGGGCAGTGGCCTGGGTCCAAAGTAATAGAAGTAGCACAAAACATTTTTTGAGTGTAGGATTTTCCTTGCTCAAGCCTGCCTACTAGAATCGCCAGTGCTTGAAAGGAAAAGTGAAGGAAAAACATAGGAATTGGAAAGTTTCCTATGGTACTACTATTCATGAATTTGGTTCAAAGGAATGGAGCAAAGGAAAACTGTAGGATTTGTTCCTTTAGTGTCTCCTTGAAAGAAAACCCATAGAAATTTTAATTTCCACTTATCCTCCTTTTCAAACTCCTATTCATGAAGCACAAGACTAAGAGATAGTAGCATAATAGCATTATAACCGTACATTTTCTTGTGGTTTGACTTAATCTCACCTTGCTTCTTTGCATCCTGTGATCTTCCAATTCTTGTGAATCAAACACCCAGATTGGCATAAATCCTGTGTTTTTAAATTCTCTGTTTTGCACGTGCATTCCTATCCTATTCCTGTCTATTTTCTATCCCTGGATTTTTAGAATCCTCAAATTCAAAGAAGGCCTTACACAATTACTTCTGTTACAGATATGTGTCAAAGAAAACCTTGTGTGGTTTGTCCTGCTCCTGCTGTGCTGTGTTCCACCCCAGCTCAGCTGCTCCAATGACGGAAGGGTTCACCTCAGCAGGGATCCGCTCTCCGGACTGTCTTTTGCCGCCTCAGATCTTCTTCCCCGCCGATGGCAGCCACGACAACTGCATTACCATCATCAACTGAGCAGATGACCTTGAGGACTACACGGGTCTGCAAGAGAGGTCGCACTCTTCCGTGTCTGCATATTTTATGCATCGCTTAATATGATGACATGATACTTTATCGTCATGTTCACCTATTAGAGTCCGAGTCAGGTCCAAACTAATGCTGAAACTTGAGTTTTTAAATGGTTGTGGGGTACATATTGGGGCAGCAATCAGTACTATAAGTCTACTATTTGGTTAATCTCGGGTGTCTACTATGAGTTTCATGTTGGGTGCAAACAAACATTAAAGGAGCCATTATCTGTATTTTTTTAACTAAAGCTATTAACTACATGCTATCATTGGTTTTGGGTCTATCCACGGTTTGCTACCATCACTCTGGATTTGTGCATGCACTCCTTACATAATCTCACTATGTTTTATTCCTATGCATGTCAGTTATTGTACACAATGGAACTGAACATGTAGAGCAAAAGAGACGAGCCTTGCGTGGAAATAAAATTTCATGCAGACGTCGCTCCATGGTGGGCGCAAAGGCAGCCCCCTCCACCCATTTTAGATTGTAATCAAGAGGAAGATAACTGTCCTGAGGGGGATTCAGAAGGAGAAGACCACACCTATTTACCCCCTAAGGTCTTCGCTCTAACTTGGCATGCTGATGTTGGTAATATCATGCATATGGTGCCTTGCATTGCTTACTGGATACATCAAATATGTCATCTGCTTAGTTTAGACATGCTTTGTGGCAATGCCATCTGTTTAATTTCTTTATCGTATATGTGAATCATTCAATGCCATCTTGTTTAGCCAGGCATCATATATGTGAATTTTGCAATGCCACCCTGGTTAGCCAGTCATCTTATATGTGAATTATATCATGCCATCATTTTTTTATTACATGTTAAATTTGTCAATAATTTTAGTACATTCAATTACTATTCCTGTGCATCAGCCATTCGGCACGGTCATAGAAAAATCTAAAGTGGAAACAAGGTCTTCAGAGCATACAATGCTATCTGGTGAAGTGCATGTCTTGCTGGTTACGGATAGCTCCTCATAGGAGGATTCAGAGACAGATGACCAGTCCTATCCCCCCCCCCTGAGGTGCATGCTCTAACTTGGCAGGGTTATGTTGCTCATATCATGCGTATGGTATCTTGCATTGCTATGTCATTTGCTTAGTTTAGACATGCTTTGTGTGAATGCCACCTGTTTAGTGTCTAATTATCATATATGTAAATTATGCAATGCCATCTTGTTCCAAGACATTATATATGTGAATATTCAATGCTATCTTGTTGCAAGGTATTATATATGTGAATTATGCAATGCCATGCTGTTTAGCCAAGCGTCATATATGTGAATTATATCATGTCATTCTTTTTTGTATTTCTTGTTGTATTTGTCAACAATGTTTGTATATTCAACTGTTCTTCCTGTGCATCAGCCATTTGAATTGGTGATGGAGAAATCTGGAGCGAAAACAAGGTCTTCAGAGCAGACAATGCTACCTGCTGAAGCAGATATCTTGCTGGTTACAGATAGCTCTTTAGAGGAGGATTTAGAGGTAGATGACCAGTCATATTATCCCCCTGAGGTGTATGCTCAAACTTGGCAGGGTTATATTACTCATATCATGCATATGTTGTATTGCAATGCTTAGTTTTTACATCATATGCACAATATTGAATGCCATCTCCTTACTTGACACATCATATATGCGATTGCCCTCTGCTTGCTTGCTTAGTATATAAATCATATATTTGAATTATATCATGCCAAGATGTTTACATATACAGCATGTATCCGAATTATGGCATGCCAACCCATTTTCTAAAGACATAATATAGTTATATCATCTCATCATGTTTACATAGTCATCATATTTTGAATTATGTCATTTTATCCTGTTTAGTTAGCCATCATACATTTGAAATTATGTCATGCTATCTTGTTTAATTAGCCATCATATATGTGAAATTCTGTCCTGCTATTCTGTTTGGTTAGACAACATAAATGTGAATTATTTCATGCCCTGTTTTTTCCCTACTATCCATTGCACCTGTCTATCTTACAATGTCTGTACATTCAATTACTTTTCTTGTTTATCAGCCATTTCAATTGGAGGGGGTGATGGCAGTATCTGTGGGAGTAAAAACACAGTCTTCAGAAAAGATTGCGCTACCTGTCGATGCAAATAGAACCACGGTTGTACTTGCCCAAGAACCAGCCCCACCACACATAACTCAGACTCGCGTAGATTGCACCCCTACCCAGTTGGACAGAGAACCAGCTACACCCCTTCTAACCCCAACCCCAGCAGATAGTAACCCAGTTCCAGTTGACACAGTACCATCTCCACCACAGAGCACCCAAACACGAGCAGTTAGTAGGGCAACTACGGTGCCCAAAGCATGAGAACCACAACTCCGAACCCCAAGTCAACGCTTAAAGTAGAAGAAGAATTGCTCTCAGGTCTGGTTCCGTAGCTATGGTTCATACTACTTTGCTCTTGCATCACTGTATTTACTCATACCAACTAATTTCAAATTGAAGGATGCGATTGAAACTCCGATGGCACAACAGGTATGTTTTAAACCTGTTTCTTTAACGTGTTTGCTGCTGTAACTTGCTCTATGTTGATTTCAGTTTCAATTGAATAAACAGTTATGTTCTCATGCCATGCACATTACAAGTGTTGTTATTGCTGTGTAGTTTCCCACACTTATATTCTGTCTATGCTGCTTTGTCTTAAGTAGATATGATTCAAACTGTATCTATCTTGATTTGGCAACATAAACTAGAATGATATAGACCATACAGTGACCATACTACATAGATATATGTTTGTTTCATGTTGTCATCCTGTCCACCTTACTACTGAACTGGTTTACCAAAATGAGTTTCATATGCTACATTGTAAACCTGTGATGTGTTTGTTTGTTTCTCTTTTAGAACGCAGATAAAATATTGGAGAAGAGTACCCCGTTATGCAATGGTAAAGGAAGTAATACAGATATGGTTCAAGATAGTGAGACATCCCTGTTGGTCTCCAAGAAAGCTGATAAAAACTATATTGAAGACACTGAGACAACCCCAAAGTCCTGTCTTAATGTAGTGTTCGAGTTAGTGGCTACTACTTCTGGCACCAACTCTTCAAACTCGCTGCCTGAATCAGGTCGGCTTCTTGAGTCTCAACTTCAAGTTGAAAGACATCGATCAGATGTTATGCGACAGGAAGCCGAAGGACTGAGGAAGCCCCTGCAGAATTCAGATGCATACTTTCTGGTGCACCAGCAAGTGCTGTAGGATTTAAGCGCCAAACAAGAGAAAGTTAATAAGCTTGCTAAGCATCTTGCCAGCATTATGGGTACAGGATATTGTTTCTTGAGCTCTTCTGAAGTGGTTTCAGTTCTGGACTTGTTTTGCTGCGGTGTTTATTTGCACTGGTCGCCAATTTTGACAACCAGTGTATATGATATGCTGCTTTGTTCCCTATATTTGCACTGGTGGCGAACTTTGATGCCCAGTGGATGTAATATGTGTAAGAGCCGTGATAGCCTAGTGCAAGTTCCTTTCTTATTTATTTCCTTGTTGTATTGTTTATTTGTTTGCTTGTAGTCAGTGCTATTCTTTTTCCGCGGTTTGCTAGTGGCCGCAATGACCTACTTTTTAAAACTAGGCCACAATAACCATGGGCTACATATTTACTGTAGTTACCATGGGCCTCCTATGGGCCATAGAAACAATGGGCCTTCTTTGGGCCGTAGAAAGAATGGGCCTTCTACGTGTCGTAGTGTAACGCCCACGATGCGGCTATATCTCCCACGTATCAAGGAACGACTTAGAGGCATAACCGCATTGTGGTTTTGTCGCAGGAAGGGTCATCTTCACACAATCCCATGTAATGAACAAGAAAGGGATAAATAGAGTTGGCTTACAATCGCCACTTCACACAAAGATCATATAATTCATACATCATTCAGAGTACACACATAGTCCAACTACGGACAAATCCAAATGAAAAAAAGATAACCCCAAATGCTAGATCCCCAATCGTCCCAACTACTACTGATCATTAGGAGAAGACACGTAGTGACGGCGAAGGACCTTGTCGAACTCCCACTTGAGTTCGGTAGCATCACCTGCACTGGTATCATCAGCACCTGCAACTGTTTGGTAGTATCTGTGAGTTACGAGGACTCGGCAATCTCAAAATCTGCGAGATCAAGACTATTTAAGCTTATGGGTAGGATGTAGTCATGAGGTGGAGTTGCAGCAATTATAAGCAAAAACATGGTGGCTAAAGGCGAGTACAAGAGTAAGGAGAGAAACTACACAGCGATCGTCATCTAGAAGTGATCCTGAAGACTACTTATGTTCAAACATAACCCAAACCGTGGTCACTTCCCGGACTCCACCAAAAAGAGACCATCACGGCTACACATGAGGTTGGCACATTTTAATTAAGTTAAGTGTCAAGTTCTCTACAATCGGATATTAACAAATTCACATCTGCCCATAACCGCGGGCACGGCTCTCAAAAGTTTATACCCTGCAGGGGTGTCCCAACTTAGCCCATCACAAGCTCTCAGGATCAACAAAGGATATTCCTTCTCCCAAGAAGACCCGATTAGTCTCGGAATCTTGGTTACAAGACATTTCGACAATGGTAAAACAAGACAGCAAGACCACCTGACTGTGCGGACAAATCCCGATAGGAGCTGCACATATCTCATTCTCACGGCACACCGGATGAACACTATGTACAGCTAAAACCAGCCCTCAAGTTTCCCCAAGGTGGTGCTGCAAGTGGCTCTAGTTCGGACCAACACTCAGAGGATCACTGGCCCGAGGGGGTTAAAATAAAGATGACCCTCTGGCTCGCGAAAACCCAAGGGAAAGTTATAGGTTGTTAGGCAACTGTAAACCAAGGTTGGGCCTTGCTGGAGGAGTTTTATTCAAAGCAAACTGTCAAGGGGTTCCCATAAACCCGACCGTGTAAGAAACACAACATCAAGGAGCATAACACCGGTATGATGGAAACCAGGGCGGCAAGAGGGGAACAAAACACCAGGCATAAGGCCGAGCCTTCCACCTTTTACCAAATATATAGATGCATTAATTAAAATAAGAGATATTGTGATATCCCAACATAAACAGGTTCCAACATGGAGCAATTTTCAACTTCACCTGCAACTAACAACGCTATAAGAGGGGCTGAGCAAAAGCGGTAACTTAGCCAAACAACGGTTTGCTAAGAAGATGGGTAGAGACTTGACATGGCAATATGGGAGGCATGGTAAACAAGCAATAGGTAGTGTAGCATAGCGATAGCACGAAGGAACTAGCAATCAAAAGATAAAAGTGATATCGAGGGTAATGGTCATCTTGCCTGAGATCCCACAAAGAAGAAGAATGAGTCCATGAAGAAGACAAACGGACATAGTCGAATGAATCCTCACAACTCCAGAACGAAACCAAAGCTAACGAGAGAAGCAAACCGAAAAGAAACAAACAACATGGTAAACACACAAGCATAAACATGGCATAATTCACAAACAAGTATGATGCATGACTAGTTTAAAAGCATGGCGAATCATGGCAAAGTGTAACAAACAATACTACAAGTTAAGTTGCATATTGACGAAACACCACATTCAATTATTTAGTTCACTCTCGTTTATGCTACCCAACAATATTAAATGTTGTAACATGGCAAGAGGTGAAACATAATTAAACTACACTATTTAAGCAAGTTTAAATGAGGCCAGAACAAAAAACAACAATTTCGAAAAATCCTCATGTCCATATTTTAAATTAGCTACTGTTCTGCCCTCAAACATATTTTAGTGTTGTTAAATAATAAAACAAAATGCAGCAAGTTAATCTATGCATGTTTCTACCCCATTTACATATAAAGTTTATTTAACTTGGAGCTATGATTATTTAGTTATGAAATAAAACATTTTAGCATGTCATTTGAGCAAATTTAAACAAACATCATTTTAAACCTTTCAAACATGATTGAAAGTGGCATAATGTGAAACTAGATGAAATCCTAAGCATTTTACATGTATAATTTATTTACATATGATGCATGGTTAATTAGTTATTAGATGCATGAACACTAGGGGGTTTTCTGCAAATCTGGTAATTCCCTGGAAATTAGGAAATTCACATAACAGAAAAAAATGTAGCAGGCCGAAACAGGGGACGGCTGGGCGCTCACCCATGGGCCTGGCCCATCATCTGCAGAGGAGGCCCTTAGGCGCACATGGCGTAGCTTGCGGCTGGGCCTTGGGGGTTGCTGGCCCAGGCATGGAGTAAAGAGGTCAACACACCGAGGTGCTCGTTCGAAGACGCAGGGGAAGCATATGCCAATCGGAATCAGGCCGCGGAGGCGCGACGGTGTCAAGGCGGGGCAGGCGGTGGCTGGCGCGGTGCCACGCAGGAAGGAGGGTGTCGTTCATGGCGGGACTTGGCGAACTGCTGCTTTGTTGCCATCATCAGGTATCGTTGAAGACGACGATGACATGGACTACGGCAGGCGACGGCAGAGCTTGGCGCGGCACTAGGGAAGAAGCAGAGGAACGGCAACATGGCGCGGCGGCGAGGAGGTCGTCCATGGCATCGCCTCCTGTGAAGGTGAGCGAGAGAGAGATCGTGAGACGAGAGGGAGAAGAAGAAGAAAATGGGAAGGGCAGAGGGGCGGCCTGGCAGGGGTGGCCTCTGGCGAGGCCGGCCGGTGAAGAGGGACTCGATCGGGAGCTCCTCTCCCATTCCAGATCGAGGAGGCTGGCGAGAAGGTGGTCTCGATCCGATCTGGATCGAGCGCTGCACGAAGTTCAGGCGCGCTGGAGGTCGTCGGATCTCCATCTGGCAGCCACGGATGGATGGGTGGAAGGCTGGATCGGGGTTGGATTTGGTTGGCTGATTGGGGATCGAGAGGTGGCGTCCGGGTGGGTAGTGGAGGAAAACAAGGAGAAGGCTGGTAGGCACCGGATCCGAGAGGAAGCTAGCGGCGGCGGAGGGATTGGATGGATGGGACTGATCCTAGGACTAGGGTTAGACTGCTATCTATAGCATTGGATTTGGATAGGGCTATTTGGACTCTTCGATTAAAATCGAACGGTTGAGATAAATAGGCTAGTACAGTCCAAATAAGAAACCGAAGATATTTGAGGGATATTTGGGGATGATCCGGACGCACTGGTCACGACCGAGCGGGTCGGGTTCGGGACAACTTTCGGACGCGCGCAAGGGGTCTGAGTAAAGTGTAGAGAGGATCAAACGGTTAGACAAGAGGGAAACGAAAACCCAGTTGGACTCGGATCGGTCAACAGAAGGCAAGGGGGGAATGTAGAAACTACTAACGGATGCAAGCTTTATGAAAACATGCAGATGCAATGCGCATGATGACATGTGAAATGCATGACATGAACAAAAAGCAAAACGAAAGACAAAAACCCAACTACAGAGGAAATATCACAACACATCGCCGAAAATGGCAAGAGTTGTAGTTACGATTATGGAAAGTTACATCCGGGGTGTTACACGTAGCATCAATGGGCTTTCTACGGGCCGTAGCATCAATGGGCCTTGTACATGCCGTATGATCGATAGGCCAAACATGGGCCAATAAGACACCGCATTATAACGGGCTAGATTTGGAATCGTCCATTCATGGGTCGACAATAACAGGCCGTCGTTAATCGGCCGTATTTTATGACGTTATGAAAATGGCCCACCGGAGTAACGGGCCGCAAACAGGCCGATTGTAACTGCGGGCTGAATTTGGCCCACGGGCAGAAAAGGCCAATGATGGGCCGTAAGTAACCGAATGTTGGAAATGAGCCCAAGAATAAATGGGCCCTGAGAAGGCCGAAAGATAACACGGGTTGGAAATGACTCAATGGAATAATGGGTCGTTAATGGGTATAAAGGGGTACACTGTTCATTGTGGCCAGATTCAGCACCGGTCGTTAATGGGCCAAGAGTTGCAAATGGTCTTGTATGGGCCGAAAGACATCATGGCCATACATGGGCCGCAAGTTACAACGGGCTGGAATCATATTGGAAGGCTCAGATATGTACGAACAGGCCCATTGATGCTATTGGGCTTAATTCAGATAGGCTGTAACGGGCCATCAGTTAGCGGGGCATAAATGGGCTATATACGAACAGGCCGTTAACAGGCTTTCCATGGGCCGGCCTGTTAACTTTTGACCAAGTTAAACGGGCCGATCTTTTCACCGGAATGGGCCTCTGTTAGGTCATGCCAAGTGTCAACGTATCATAGGCGCCTCCTGTCCAATGAATGGATGACATCTGTCCCAACGGTGAGCCAACACGTGTTTCTTCCGGCCAATGAGAATTTTACACGTGGAAAATCCTCATTGGTCCGGGCTGTTAGCGGGTTATCGGATCCAAAACTGGACCCGATAGCTTAACGGTGTTCCGTTAGGGTTGATGCCATGTGTTGGTCACCCTTGACTAAAGAACTTCCATGACGTGCGATTTATCATCATGGAAGTGAACACTTCCGTGATGATAATTTTGATAATGTCATGGAACACTTCTACGACATCACATGTATGAGTATCTTGATTCTGTCATAAATTTGTCATAGATGTACACGTATGACAGAAAACGTGACCTACTGTGACAAACACGTATCATCACGGTAGTGTCTTTTTTTTGTAGTGTCATCAACACGCAATGATCTATCTACGGATATGCATAGCAACGAGGGGAAGAGTGTGTCTATGTACCCTCGTAGACCGTAAGCGGAAGCGTTTCACAACGCAGTTGATGTAGTCGAACTTCTTCGTGCTTCAACCGATCAAGTACCAAATGCATGGCACCTCCTCGTTCTGCATCGGTGACGTTCCTCACCTTCTTGATCTAGAGGGACGTCGAGGTAGTAGATGAGTTCCTTCAGCACGATGACGTGGTGACGGTGATTGTCGGATTTGGGGTTCCATGGACCCTTGAGAGGTTTAAACTCTAGGGTGCGTGCGAAAAACTCGTCCTCCCCAGTCTGCCTGCTCAGCGAATCCACGGCCTAGCTAGACGAACCCAACGAACAAGAGACATAGCAGTTTATCCTGGTTCGGGCCACCTTGCGGTGTAATACCCTACTCCAATTTTGTGGTGGATTCCCTCGAGGGGCTGGATGAACTAGTACAGTGGTAGAACAGCCTCAGGAGGTGAGGTGTTCTTGTGCTCGATGATCTGGTGGGTGTGAGGTTGATATTAATGATCCATCCCCCTCTGTGGTGATGGCTAGGTCCTATTTATAGTGGCCTTGGTCCTCTTCCAAAATGTAGGCGGGAGCTAGGAAGGGATATATCCCGCAATGGCCAAATTCAAAGGGGGATAACTAGTACAAGTTATGCTGACAAAAGTAGTCTTCGCCTGCAAAAGCTTCTGGCGGTGACGCTGTGGTGGGCTCCGCAATGACCTTCGTCATGCCGTCCTGGTGGTCTTGGTCTTGTTGCACCGATACGGAAATCTTTGCTTGATTCCTCGGGACCCCGTGCCTGCGCTTGCCTCCTTAGCACCAAAGAGGAAACTGGTACACTGTGCCCGCTGGCGCCCGCCTGGCCTTGGTCGTCATGGCTAAGGTCATATGAACCTCGCGAGATGCACCTTGCATATATATCTCCGCTCCTCATGAGTCAGCCTGGGGAGGCTGCCCCCAGGGAGGTCTTGGTGTCGTTCGCCTCCCGAGGCTTGGCCCCTCGCGAGGGTCTTGGGTTGTTGTTGCTGAAGCAGGGTCGTACCGGGCCGCCGACGGAGCCATGCCGTGGGCCATAGGCAGGAAAGTCTAGGTACCCTTGTTCCCAGAACGCCGACAGTAGCCCCCGGGCCCAAGGCGCGCTCGAACTTGGCTTCGAGGCGAAGCCAAAGGGCAAGTGCGGAGCGCCACGGGCCCCAACCGCCTGCTGTTGGGTTCTATGGTAGGGTGCGTCAACTGCAAATTAAAATTTTTCTACGCGCAGAACATCTAGGAACATGCTACGGGAGATGGATCACAGTTCGTTACCACTAGACGTGCAGTGCCGTGCAGCGGAAGAAGAGTTGGGGCAGCGCGTCCGCGTGGATCGTCTCCTCCTCGTTCGATCTCCCTCGAACAGCCAGTCGTCCGATCCCACATACAAGTTCGCCGGAGCGGCGCAAGTGCACCACCTCTAACGGTATCCGCGCGTGCAGGAGGAACACCGTGCGGCGGACTGCTAGGTCCGATCACACAGTCGGCGGCGAGTGGAGGTGTCTATTCGCAACACATGCAAACCCTAGTCACGGCGCCGAAGCGATCAACGACCCGAGTGTGCTGCACCTCCACTTTATATAGGCGTCCGTCACGGGCTAAACACTTGGGCCTCGCACGGATCCTAAAGCCCAAAGTCCACTCGGTCACGTTCCTAGTCCAGTGCGGATCACATCCGACCAGTGTCCTTCGAACCGACCTCGTAGGTTCCTTCCCTTAAGCGCGCGACCCCTTAGGTTCAAGTCGGCTTAGTCGCAGTTCGGATCACCTCCGGACTATATGGCTGGTAGCGGCCTCTAGCAAGGCGTGCCGACCACCAAGCAGACGATAAAGCTGGTTAGGCGAACCTGTACAACATGTCACACTTCTGTTCCCTTTGCCACACGATATATGTTGTCGGGCTCAAGGCGAGACTGTCATCCTTGTGCTAACCCGACCTCTTTCTCGTTCTAGTGATACCGACCACTATCGGATTATCTCATAATCCTTGTCGCATGGCCATGTTGTTCCTGGTCGGATCACACGAGGGGCCCAGAGTATATCTCTCCTGATCAAAGGAGCAAATCCCATCTTGCTCGACCATGTCTCGCAGCATGGGACTGGACAAACCCGAAACCTACCTTTGTAACTACCCAGTCATGGAGTAGTGTTTGGTCGGCCCAAAGCAAGTCTGTCACCATCTCGAATACATGCGTCAGCTCAGGTATTAGGACATAGAATGTATGTTGTACTAGAGACTCACAGATGACATATCGCTGCGTCTCATAGTTGGGTCTGTCCGACTCGGACCTTATCTCGACTCGGATCCGACTATGTTGAATCCGACCAGACCCTTCCAAGTCCATATTATCCGGTTAGCATCCAATGCTCCATGGCTAGTGAGACCGAGCCATCGACCGTGTCATATGCTAGTCTAGTCG
This sequence comes from Triticum aestivum, assembly GCF_018294505.1. Classification (NCBI taxonomy): domain Eukaryota; kingdom Viridiplantae; phylum Streptophyta; class Magnoliopsida; order Poales; family Poaceae; genus Triticum; species Triticum aestivum. The sequence continues at coordinate 198,038,693 of NC_057795.1, forward strand.
GCTGCGTGTCCACACAGCCCTTTCGACTAGGGACCTTTTAGGACAGTCATCATACAATGCATAGTCCCATAAACAAGTCACGTACTTGCTGATACACATCATTGATAATGTCCAAGGACTATCTTTATTCATAAACACATAGGAAATATCATCATACATGATTGCCTCTAGGGCATATCTCCAACACCTGCAGCCTCGGTTGATGCGTGGTGATTGACGGGACATGGGCGCCCCCACTTCCCCATGCAGCCTTGATATTTGCCGGGCTCGGCGGCCGCCGTTGACAACGCAGCTCTGCCTTCATTGCTTGTTGTGCATTCCCTTGGCTCCTTCACCTTTCCAAGAAATAGTGGCTCCCTTCCCGGATCTAACGCTGGCACCGGTCCTCCCCTGTCGCTATGACGCTGCATTCAAAGAAGAAAAAGGGGAGAACCTGTGCTTCGGTCGAATCTCTGCCGGCCTTCAAGCCCGCCCTCGAGCGGTCGATGGTGCACAATCAAGAAGGGCTGGACAAGGTTCGCCCGGCGCTCGCCGCCAATTCCAATGAGTGGAAGGTGATGGTGGCTTGGTCTGCTTCCCGAGCCATGGTCGATATGGCAGCCACTGAGATCCCCATCCATCTTCACGCCCTCTTGGCTGGCCTGATCCCCCTTTCTCTTATTTCTTCAACGTCATACTCTCGCATTACCAAGTCCATGCGCTGCATCTGGATCCTCAATCCATCATTCTCCTTGTCGTCTTCGCCTTCGTCTGTGAGGCCATGGTGGGCATTTCACCTTCCGTGGCCTTGTTTCGCCATTTCTTCTCACTTCACCTGATCGACGCCCGCCAGTGCCCGGGGTGCGTGGCCTTTCAGGCCATAGCGGCGACGGCCGGCTCGGGGATCGACTTCGAGCTCTCGCCAGTTGTAAGTGGATTCCAGAAGCAGTGGGTGTTGGTGGATGTCGGTGTGCTCAACTCCCTTCTCTTGCTTCCACGGGCGCCAGCCGTACCCAGCTCCAGCTCAGAGTAGGCGAAGCTTGCCGACCATCAGCTTGCCCTCGTTTGGTGCCGGCTGGCCAGGTTGAAGAAGCTCGGGGTGACGGCACCCATGGTGGTGAAGGAGTTTGTCCAGTGCCGCATTGCTCCGCTTCAGCGCCATTCTCGACAAATATGGCCCTTCGCTAGCAGCAGGGACCCCATGAGGCTCCATGTGCCTGCGCTTCCTCTAGAGATGCTGCGCACGGTGCTCGAGCTCTTGACGGGCAACCCGGCGCCAGCCACGCTTTCAGAGGAGGGCTGCCTCCTCTACTATTGCTCGAACAAGGAGGAGTTCGTGAGGCAGATGCCCCTCTTTGATGAGTGGGGGCTACACCCGTCCAGCCTTGAAGGGCCCCACGAGAACCTCGTCCTCGTGGATCCTCAGCCTGTCGTCCCTGCAACGCATGCCAAAGAGGCAGATGCAGGAGGGCGAGCGCAGTCGGGTGCCGCTGGGGCGACTGCTAACAAGACGATGCAGCCTGGCGCACCTGAGATGGCAGCCCCTAAGGCTCGGGTGAGCTGCCTAGAGGGGGCAGCCGAAGAGCTGGCACAGTCCAAGGCTCCTGAGATCACCGCCCCCGAAGCTCGGGCAAGCAGTCCTGAGTTGAAGGCTGAGGAGCCGAAGCCGTCCGATGCTCTCGAGGTTGTGATTTCTACTACATAACCTTCTTCTTGTAGACGTTGTTGGGCCTGCAAGTGCACAGGTTTGTAGGACAGTAGCAAATTTCCCTCAAGTGGATGACCAAAGGTTTAATCCGTAGGAGGCGTAGGATGAAGATGGTCTCTCTCAAGCAACCCTGCAACCAAATAACAAAAAGTCTCTTGTGTCCTCAACACACCCAATACAATGGTAAATTGTATAGGTGCACTAGTTCGGCGAAGAGATGGTGATACAAGTGTAAAATAGATGGTAGATATAGGTTTTTGTAATCTGAAATAATAAAAACAGCAAGGTAACTAATGATAAAAGTGAGCGTAAACGGTATTGCAATGATAGGAAACAAGGCCTAGGGTTCATACTTTCACTAGTGCAAGTTCTCTTAACAATAATAACATGGATAGATAATATAACAAGCCCTCAACATGCAACAAAGAGTCACTCCGAAGCCACTAATAGCGGAGAACAAATGTAGAGATTATGGTAGGGTACGAAACCACTTCAAAGTTATTCTTTCGGATCAATCTATAAAAGAGTTCGTACTAGAATAACACCTTAAGACACAAATCAACCAAAACCCTAATGTCACCTAGATACTCCATTGTCACCTCAAGTATCCGAGGGCATGATTATACGATATGCATCACACAATCTCAGATTCATCCAACCAACATAAAAGTACTTCAAAGAGTGCCCCAAAGTTTCTACCGGAGAGTCAAGAACGTGTGCCAACCCCTATGCATAGGTTCCCAATGTCACGAAACCCGCAAGTTGATCACCAAAACATACATCAAGTGGCACATGATATCCCATTGTCACCACAGATAATCATGGCAAGACATACATCAAGTGCTTCTCATAAAAGACTCAATCTGATAAGATAACTTCAAAGGGGAAACTCAATTCATCACAAGAGAGTAGAGGGGGAGAAACATCATAAGATCCAACTACAATAGCAAAGCTCGGGATACATCAAGATCGTGCCATAGATGGAACATGAGAGAGAACACGAGAGAGAGAGAGATCAAACACATAGCTACTGGTACATACCCTCAGCCCCGAGGGTGAACTACTCCCTCCTTGTGATGGATAGCGTCGGGATGATGAAGATGGCCACCGGTGATGGGATCCCCCTCTGGCAGGGCGCCAGAATGGGCTCCCGAGAGGTTTTTGGTGGCTACAGAGGCTTGCGGCAGCGGAACTCCCGATCTATCTTCTGTTCTGGAAGTTTTAGGGTACAAGAGTATATATGGGTGCAGGGGGTACGTCGGTGGACCTCCGGGGTGCTCACGAGGCAGGGGGCGCGCCCGGGGGGGCACCCTTGTGGGTAGCCCGTATCTCCCTTGACGTGCACTCCAAGTTCCCTGTGTTGCTTTCCTTCCAAAAATAACTTCTCCAATTGATTTTGTTCCGTTTTGACTTCATCTGATATTCCTTTTCCTCGAAACACTGAAATAGGCATAAAACAGCAAATCTGGGTTGGGCCTCCGGTTAATAGGTTAGTCCCAAAAATAATATAAAAGTGGATAATAAAGCCCAATATTGCCCAAAACAGTAGATAATATAGCATGGAGCAATCAAAAATTATAGATACGTTGGAGACGTATCAAGCATCCCCAAGCTTAATTCCTGCTCGTCCTCGAGTAGGTAATTGATAAAAAAGAATTGTTGATGCGGAGTGCTACTCGGCATAATTTCAATGTAATTCTTCTTACTTATGATATGAATATTCAGATCCAAAAGATTCAAGACAAAAGTTCATATTGATGCAAAAATAATAATACTTCAAGCATACTAATCAAAGCAATCATGTCTTCTCAAAATAACATGGCAAAAGAAAGTTCATCCCTACAAAATCATATAGTTAGGCTATGCTTCATTTTCGTCACACAAAGATGTTCCCAATTTCTATACCCCCGATGACAAGCCAAGCAATTGTTTCATACTTAAATAATCTGAAACTTTTTCAACCTTCACGCAATACATGAGCGTGAGCCATGGATATAGCACTATGGGTGGAATAGAATATGATGATGGGGATTGTGTGGAGAAGACAAAAAAGGAGAAAGTCTCACATTGACGAGGATAATCAACGGGCTATGGAGATGCCCATCAATTGATGTCAACATGAGGAGTAGGGATTGCCATGCAACGGATGCACTAGAGCTATGAATGCTCAACAAAAGAAAACTAGTGGGTGTGCATCCAACTCGCTTGCTCATGAAGACCTAGGGCATTTGAGGAAGCCCATCGTAGGAATATACAAGCCAAGTTCTATAATGAAAAATTCCCACTAGTATAAAAAGACAACTTATGAGACTCACTACATGAAGAACAAGGTGCTACTTTGAAGCACAATATATGAGACTCACTACATGAAGAACAAGGTGCTACTTTGAAGCACAAGTGTGGAAAAAGAGATAGTAGCATTGCCCTTTTTGTTTATTTTCTTTCTTTTTTTGGGGGGGGGGCTTTCTTTTTTTTGTCTTTCTCTTTTTTGGGCAATTCTCTAATAATGATGATCATCACACTTCTATTGATTACAACATAAGGATTACAACTCGAAACTTAGAACAAGATATGACTCTATATGAATGCCTCCGACGGTGTACCGGGATGGTGCAATGAATCAAGAGTGACCTGTATGAAAAATAATGCATGGTGGCTTTGCCACAAATACGATGTCAACTACATGATCATGCAATGGCAATATGACAAAAGTAATGTATGTCATGATGATGATGGAAGTTGCATGGCAATATATCTCGGAATGGCTATGGAAATGCCATGATAGGTAGGTATGGTGGCTGTTTTGAGGAAGATATAAGGAGGTTTGTGTGTGATAGAGCGTATCGTATCACGGGGTTTGGATGCACCGGGGAAGTTTGCACCAACTCTCAAGGTGAGAAAGGGCAATGCATGGTACCGAAGAGGCTAGCAAAGGCGGAAAGGTGAGAGTGCGTATAATCCATGGATTCAACATTAGTCAAAAGAACTCATACTTATTGCAAAAATTTAGAAGCCATCAAAAATCAAGTACTACGCGCATGCTCCTAGGGGGATAGATTGGTAGGAAAAGACCATCGCTCGTCCCTGACCGCCACTCATAAGGATGCACAAGCTAGGTACACTTCATGTTTCAAATTTGTTACACAACTTTAACCATACATGCATGCTATGGGACTTGCAAACTTTAACACAAGCATTTCTCAAATTCATAATTACTCAACTAGCACGACTTTGATATTATCACCTCCATATCTCAAAACAATTATCAAGTATCAAACTTTTCTTAGTATTCAACACACTCATAAGAAAGTTTCATATATCTTGAATACCAAGTATACTAATATTAAGCAAATTACCATTCTATTAACGACTCTCAAAATAATATAAGTGAAGCATGAGAGTTCAATAGTTTCTTTAAAATAAAACTACCATCGTGCTCTAAAAGATATAAGTGAAGTACTAGAGCAATAACAAAAACTAGTCCGAAAGATATAAGTGAAGATCAATGAGTAGTCGAAATAATTATGCAACTATGCGAAGACTCTCTCTCTCATTAAAGAATTTAAGATCTTGATACTTTATTCAAACAACAAGCAAAACAAAATAAAATGACATGACGCTCCAAGCAAAACACATATCATGTGGTGAATAAAAATATAGCTCCAAGTAAAGTTACCGATAGACGAAGACGAAAGAGGGGATGCCTTCCGGGGCATCCCCAAGCTTAGATGCTTGGTAATCCTTGAATATTACCTTGGGGTGCCTCGGGCATCCCCAAGCTTAGGCTCTTGCCACTCCTTATTCCATAGTCCATCGAATCCTTACCCAAAACTTGAAACTCCACAACAGAAAACTCAACAGAAAACTTGTAAGCTCCGTTAGTACAAGAAAATAAAACCACCACTTAGGTACTGTAATGAACTCATTCTAAATTCATATTGGTGTAATATCTACTGTATTCCAACTTATCTATGGTTCATACCCTCCGATACTACTCATAGATTCATCAAAATAAGCAAACAACACATAGAAAACAGAATCTGTCAAAAACAGAACAGTCTGTAGTAATCTGTATCAAACGTATACTTCTGGAAATCCAAAAATCCTACTAAATTAGTAAGTCCTAAGCAATTAGTGTACCAATCCATAGAAAAAATAATTAGATCAGAATCACGTTTCTGTGAATTAACAAAACTAATTTACTGGGTGCAAAAGTTTCTGCTTTTCAGCAGGATCAACACAACTATCACCGTAAGCTATCCTAAAGGTCTTACTTGGCACTTTATTGAAACAAAAGTTATAAAACATGATTATTACAGTAGCATAATCATGTGGACACACAAAAACATTAAGGATAAATATTGGGTTGTCTCCCAACAAGCACTTTTCTTTAATGCCTTTCTAGCTAGGCATGATGATGATAATGATGCTCACATAAAAGATAAGAATTGAAACATAACGGGAGCATCATGAAGCATATAACTAGCGCTTTTAAGTCTAACCCACTTCCTATGCATAGGGATTTTGTGAGCAAACAACTTATGGGAACAATACTCAACAAGCATAGGAAGGTAACACAAGCATAGCTTCAAGAATTTAAGCACATAGAGGGGAAACTTGATATTATTGCAATTCCTACAAGCATATATTCCTCCCTCATAATACTTTTCAGTAGCATCATGAATGAATTCAAAAATATAACCAGCACCTAAAACATTCTTTTCATGATCTACAAGCATAGAAGATTTACCACTCTCCACATAAGCAACCTTCTTCTCATGAATAGTAGTGGGAGCAAACTCAACAAAATAATTATCATATGATTGAAAATTAAGATCAAGATGACAAGTTTCATGGTTATCATTATTCTTTAAAGCATACGTGTCATCACAATAATCATCATAGATAGGAGGCATGCTTTCATCATAGTAAATTTGCTCATCAAAGCTTGGGGGACAAAAAATATTATCTTCATCAAACATAGCGTCCCCAAGCTTGTGCTTTGCATATCATTAGCATCATGGATATTCAAGGAATTCATACTAACAACATTGCAATCATGCTCATCATTCACATATTTTATGCCAAGCATTCTATGTAATTCTTCTTCTAGTACTTCAGCACAATTTTCCTTTCCATCATTCTCACGAAATATATTAAAAAGACGTAACGTATGAGACAAACTTAACTCCATTTGTTTTGTAGTTTTTCTTTTATAAACTAAACTAGTGATAAAACAAGAAACAAAAAGATTCGATTGCAAGATCTAAAGATATACCTTCAAGCACTCACCTCCCCGGCAACGGCGCCAGAAAGGAGCTTGATGTCTACTACATAACCTTCTTCTTGTAGACGTTGTTGGGCCTGCAAGTGCACGGGTTTGTAGGACAGTAGCAAATTTCCCTCAAGTGGATGACCTAAGGTTTATCGATCCGTAGGAGGCGTAGGATGAAGATGGTCTCTCTCAATCAACCCTGCAACCAAATAACAAAAAGTCTCTTGTGTCCCCAACACACCCAATACAATGGTAACTTGTATAGGTGCACTAGTTCGGCGAAGAGATGGTGATACAAGTGCAAAATAGATGGTAGATATAGGTTTTTGTAATCTGAAATAATAAAAACAGCAAGGTAACTAATGATAAAAGTGAGCGTAAACGGTATTGCAATGATAGGAAACAAGGCCTAGATTTCATACTTTCACTAGTGCAAGTTCTCTCAACAATAATAACATAGATAGATAATATAACAAGCCCTCAACATGCAACAAAGAGTCCCTCCGAAGCCACTAATAGCGGAGAACAAACGTAGAGATTATGGTAGGGTACGAAACCACCTCAAAGTTATTCTTTTGGATCAATCTATAAAAGTGTTCGTAATAGAATAACACCTTAAGACACAAATCAACCAAAACCCTAATGTCACCTAGATACTCCATTGTCACCTCAAGTATCCGCGGGCATGATTATATGATATGCATCACACAATCTCAGATTCATCCAACCAACATAAAAGTACTTCAAAGAGTGCCCCAAAGTTTCTACCGGAGAGTCAAGAACGTGTGACAACCCCTATGCATAGGTTCCCAATGTCACGAAACCCGCAAGTTGATCACCAAAACATACATCAAGTGGCACATCATATCCCATTGTCACCACAGATAATCACGGCAAGACATACATCAAGTGTTCTCATAAAAGACTCAATCCGATAAGATAACTTCAAAGGGGAAACTCAATTCATCACAAGAGAGTAGAGGGGGAGAAACATCATAAGATCCAACTACAATAGCAAAGATCGGGATACATCAAGATCGTGCCATAGATGGAACACGAGAGAGAACACGAGAGAGAGAGAGATCAAACACATAGCTACTGGTACATACCCTCAGCCCTGAGGGTGAACTACTCCCTCCTCGTCATGGATAGCACCGGGATGATGAAGATGGCCACCGGTGATGGGATCCCCCTCCGGCAGGGCACCGGAATGGGCTCCCGAGAGGTTTTTGGTGGCTATAGAGGATTGCGGCGGCGGAACTCTTGGTCTATCTTTTGTTCTGGAGGTTTTAGGGTATAAGAGTATATAAGGGTGCAGGGGGTACGTCAGTGGACCTTCGGGGTGCTCATGAGGCAAGGGGGCGCGCCCGGGGGGGCACCCTCATGGGCAGCCCGTATCTCCCCTGACGTGCACTCCAAGTTCCCTGGGTCGCTTTCCTTCCAAAAATAACTTCTCCAGTTGATTTCGTTCCGTTTTGACTTCATCTGATATTCCTTTTCCTCGAAATACTGAAATAGGCATAAAACAACAAATCTGGGTTGGGCCTCCGGTTAATAGGTTAGTCCCAAAAATGATATAAAAGTGGATAATAAAGCCTAATATTGCCCAAAACAGTAGATAATATAGCATGGAGCAATCAAAAATTATAGATACATTGGAGACGTATCAGGTTGCCACCCCATGGGCCCCGGCAAATGTCCCAGACGCTGACGATTGCGCCCCGGGCTTTGGCCAGCTTCGCCTGAACTTCGAAGCACTCCGCAAGAGGAAGGGGTCTACAAGCTGTAATGGTGACGCCACCGGCCGCTGAAGCAGAGGAAGTACATAACCATAGACTAGTGAGTACCTCATCTTCACGATTTCCTGAGTGTTGCATCCTTTCCTGACAATGGCTCTTTAGGATCCCTTCAGCTACAGTGGCGAGATCTCCTAAAGAGAGGCCTCCACCAGTCCTTGACTCGCCCCTAGTCTCGAGCTCCCCCCGCTGGGCCACTGCGTGAGGCACGGGACCTGTCCAGGAGGCAGACGCGCCGATGGGGGGTCTTGATCCTGCGTTCTTGTCGTCCCTCCTTCATGATCCAGCCTGGGGTGCAAAAGGCGTGCCGATGGCTCCTCCATTGGTCATCACTTGTGGCTAGGTAATACGAGCCCGGGCTTCGTCTTCGAGTAGTGGGGCCACACCACCCAACTCCTCCGCCAAGGTTCGAATGGTGGCGCGGAAAGCTCTAGCCTCCAGCCCCCCGCCAGGGGCAGGCATGCCACCTCAAGCTTCCCCAACAACTCTCGACGCGATGGGTGGACTTGGCCATGTGCTGGAGCTCGCGTGCGGGCACGGTGTTGTACGCCACGAGCTTTTCCGAGAGGCAATAGGCGCGCTGAGCTGGCTCGGTGCAGAGCTTGCCGACATTGATGCCCACCTTGAGACAGAGGACCTTCGGCTGGCGGGCGAGTTGCACCAGTTGAAGGTGGCCATCAACCTCGGGCATCTTCAGCATGAGCACGCCAACGCGAAGGCCGCAGTATCCCTTGCAACCTCACGCGAGGCCTGTGCCTAGGCCTCGGAGGAGGCCAGGGCGGCCGACCATAGCCGTGAGGCTGCCGAGGAGCGTGAACGAGAACTCCAGGCCTTGAATGCTACCATTGAGCAGTGGGTTGAGACACGCATGGCCGTCTTGGCGTCGCTAAGGGGAGCACCTTCTGATGAGAAGGAGATCCAGAAGCACGAGGAGGCGCTGGTGCTGGAGGCCTTGGAGCGCAGCCTGGAGCTTGAGCGACTGGAGGTGAGGGAGCGCCAGGTGGCCATGGCTGAGGACGCCGTCATTGCGTGGGAAGTCAAGATCCAAGAGGAGGTTGATCGGAGGGTGGCGAAGGCTCGCGCGGATCTTGCCGACGAGCACCGCCTGAAGCTGGAACTCCTAGAAGCAGAGGTTGAGGGCAGGACCGCCGCCCTTAGGACGAAGCTGAACGAGGCGGAGCAGCTCGAGAGGGCCGCCAAGGCAGCTCAGGCATCCGCCCAGGCTAACCTGTCCTCCGCACGCGCCGACTTGCTCTCACTTTTGCAATAGATTGACGGTGCCGCTGTCGGTGTTCTAGGAACGGGGGTCTCCAGACTTGCCTGCCTGCGACCCATGGCGTGGCTCCACTAGCGGCCCTATAAGACCCATCTTCACTAGCAAATGCTCAGGACGCTCGCGAGGGGCTGAGCCTCGCTAGGGCCGAGCCTCGCGAGGTGGACGACACAAGACCTCCTCAAGGGCGGCCTGACTAGGCTGGCTCGCGAGGAGCAGAGAAATCAAGGCGAGGGGCACCTCGTGAGGTTCTCGTGACGTGAGACATGACGACCAAGGCCTCGCGGGTGCCAACGGGCGTAGAGAACTGGTTTCCTCTTCGGTGCTAAAGGAACAGGTGCAGGCGAGGAGTCCCAAGGCATCAGGAAAATGTTTCCATACCTGTGCAACGAGACCACGACCAGCAGGACGGTAGGATGGAGGTCATCGCGGAGCCCATGACGGCGTCACCACCAGAGCCTTTGGCAGGCAAAGACCACCTTTTGTCAGGATAGCTTGTACTAGTTGTCCCCCTTCAAGTTGGCCGTTGTGGGATACCTTCCCGCCTAATATTTGGGAAGAGGACCCAGGCCTCTATAAATAGGACTAGCCACCACCGTAGGGGGCAACTGATTCGGCCCCAAGGGATCATTCGGACCATAATCACACACACAAGCTCACCGAGCTCAAGGACACCTCTCCTCAGGAGGTAGTTCTTCCCTTGTACTTGTTCATCCAAGCCTACTAGGCAATCCACCACACCACACTGGAGTAGGGTATTACACCACATCGGTGGCCCGAACCAGTATAAACTCTTGCGTCCCTTGTTCTTCGGGTTCGGCGAGCTGAGCTTTGAGATTACGGTGAGAGCATGAGCTAGGGGGAGAGAGATCTTCGTGCGCACCCCAGAGTTCGAACCTCAAGGGTTTGGCCGAAACCCGTAACCCGACATTTGGCATGCCAGGTAGGGGATGCGTCGAAGCCTGTCTTCCGTCAGCCGACCCACCAACACCCCGCGGTGTTGATGTCCGACGACCCGAGGACCAACGCCGACCACTGGGAAGCTTGGCCAGCCAAGGAGGCACTGTCCACCAAAGAAGACCTCAACTCCACGCTGCAAGCGGCCCGCGCACCGCCGAACGCCGCGGGGCGTGGGCGGCGCGGTCCGACGCCCTCTGCCCTTACCCCGCGGTGCACACGGGCCGCCGCAAGGGCCTCGAGCTACGTCGCGGCAACGACGCCGCACACCCGACGGGAACAAGCAAACATGAGAGCCGCGCTCATAGTGGCGCGGGAGCTGCTGCGGTGCCGACTAGCAGAGAGCGGTTGTGATGCATTGCTGGAGCGCGTTGCTGAGCCGTTGGACGCTGCAACCAGGGGCACACCACCTTTCCGCTCTTTGCCTACGCCTCAAGTTGTGGCCAGATCGCATGGTGGGCCTCGCCGCGTCGCACGGTGGGCCTCGCCGCGCCCGCGTGCTCCCAGGTGCACCAGGAGGTTTCATCGGCATTGGTGCGGCCAGTGGTGCCGAGTACCCAGCCGCACATGTGCCTCCCCTAGTGGGCACACTCATGAACGTTGCCACCCACGGCCCCAGCAAGATGCCACCCTACCATCCTCAGGGCGGCACGCTGGGCCCGATGGCGTGGAGCGCGGGGCGTCTCAGCGGAGGTTCTGGGGCTGTGGCTCCGGAAGCCTATGTGCCCCGCATAATGGACCAAGAGTACACGCCAGAGGACGACACTGGCTCGTTCCTCGAGCTGGATTGGGAAGAGGAGATGCTAGAATTTGAGGCCTTCCAGGGGCCACCCAGGAGCCTCGCCGACCCCGCTGACAACAACAACTGCAGGGTACCACTAATATCTCAGGAGCAGGCTTACGCTAACCATGGGTCGCATGTGGATCAGGTCACAACGGTGGACGACGACCCCAGCCCGGCAGACTCACTTCCACCAGGGGTAGCGCACTCGGGGCTGCAGGGGAGGGGCCTAGAGCAAGGCCCCTCTCCGCATCGCAAGGAGCAAGGCGTCTCCCAGAGGTAGGTCCTCTGTCGGGGAGGCACTGGCGAGCCTTCCCCCTGGCAGAGGGCCCGTGGTCGCCAAGGGCGCCGCTAGCATCCCCTTTGCCCCTTGGCATCGTCCTGGTTTCCAGACGCCCCAACGGTGGTCGAGGGCGGCGCAAGGCGAGGCCCTCGTTTGGCATATGAAGCCAGGCTAACGCGTGTGAAGGTCTCCGCCCGTGACACTCTCACGTAATAATGAGTGGGGCTGTACACTCCCAGGAGTCTCCGTAGAGCCATCCTCGGGCCTCGGGGGCTCCCACCCACGTCCTAGTGGAAGCACCATGCTCCATGCTGGCCGTCGACACTATCCCCCAATGACTATGCTCATGGCCTGTGAAAGCACTTACCTCCGCGTTGGTGGGAAGACAAGAAGACTAGCTAGGTGCCGGACGCGGCCATTTGCTTCCAACCCCTCTTTTCTGTAGCTTGTTTCACCGCCTTTTTGGATTTGAACTCGAGATTGTATTTTTGTTGGCAAGCATGGGGGGCATCCTTTCTCGTTCGTGTTGATTTCATGAGTTTCTGGATTTGTGCCTTGTTTTGAGAGTTGCATCTGCTACCTCCCCCCCTTTCGAGCACCTCACGAGCGGGGGCTGGCCGTGGCATGCACGCACTGCGTGCGTACCCTGCCATGACTAGCGCTCGCTTCTCACGAGGCCCTCTCGGGCGGACCGGCAGACCCCTCAGGAGACCAAAACCTCGCGAGCCCGCAAGGGACTCCACTCAGAAGAAATGCACATCCGCAGCTGCCAAATCAGTTTGAAGCCCGACCGGACAAAGTTAAGTTACGGCAACAAGTCCGCAAGGGGCTCGTAAGCTCACAAAAGCGCGTTTTCAAGCCTAGCCTAAGAAGTAAAATGGTAGTCCGTTTATAGAGGGGCCCCCCTCCCCAAAATGCTCTTACCTCGTGAGGGGCCATGCCTAAGCTTTTGCATGCATGTTCAAAATAAAGGAACGCAGGCTCAGTCGAACATGTCACTCAACGCTTCTTCCGAATAACTCCAGACATGCTACCGGCGCCGTCACTGGTGCTATCTTCACCGTCATCAACTGTGTCATCCTCATCCGCCACGACCACCACCGCGTCATCATCAGAAGCAAAGGCCCTGACCAGAGCATCCACATTTTTGTCCACCCAGTGCGCTAGGTTGTCCCGGATGACATCGGGCACCGGGGCGATGGCAGCGTCAAAGTTAAAGTCAGGACTGATGTTCAGGAGATGGCTGAAGACGCGGGAGAATGCGCGCTCGAGGAGGCCTCGGCTCTTTTTGACCACAAGCTCGCGAGCCCTCTCAGCCCGGTTCTCCAGGCGCGTCACGACGTCGGTGAAGAAGCAAAGATGGCTAGCGTAATCCTCGACGTGGGGATGAGGGGCGTGTTCATCACAGATGGTGCCAAGCACCTGATTGGCCCTCGTCCTAAGGTCCCGAAGCATGGGAGTATGCTCGTGCAGTAATGTCTGCCGGCGGAGTGCCTCCTCCCTGCGCTGCTGCATGGAGGACTCGGTGTTGGTAACCTGTTGCTGAAGGAGGAGTAGCTCAGCACGGGCGGAGGCCAACTCGGCCTGCATGGAGATCATGGCAGCTGTTGTGGCCTTCTCGTGCTGCTCCGCCTCAGCCAACCTTGACCTGAGGGAGGCGGTCCTGCCCTCAGCTTCGGTTTCCATGAGCTTCAGCTTTAGGTCACACCTGTTGGCAAGATCAGCACGAGCTTCGACCACCCTGCGGTCAACTTCCTCCTTGGTCCCAGCCTCGCGCGCGCTGGCGACATCTTTCTCTTTGGCAACCTGATGCTCCCTTGTCTCCAACCGCTCAAGCTCGAGGCTGCGCTCCATGGCCTCCGACATCAGCGCTTCCTCATGTCTCAAGATCTCCTCCTCATCAGATGGCGCCCCCTTCATCGACGCAAGGCAGCTCTGCGTGCCTCCACTTGCTGCTCCAGGGAGGCATTCAGGGCCAGGAGCTCCTGTTGGTGCTTCTCGGTGACCTCGCGACGGTGGTGTGCCTCCCTGGCCTCCGCCAAGGCCCGGGTGCTGGCCTCGCACGAGGTTGCGAGGGATGCCTCGGCCTTCGCGTTGGCATGCTCGCGCTGGAGGCGCCCAAGGTTGATGGCCACCTTCAGTTGATGCCATTCGTCCACTAGCCGAACACCCTCGGCTTCAGGGCGGGGGTCAAAGTCCACGAGCTCTTCCCCAAGCCGGCTCAACGCACCCATCGCCTCCCGAAAGAGCTCGTGGCGGACGACACCCCGCTCACGCGCGAGCTCAAGTGCATGACCGGGCCCGTCCCTCATGCTGGAAGTAGTTGAAGAGGTCCGAGATGGCGAGCCTCCTCCCAGCAGGGGGCTGGGGGCTAGCGCCTTGCCAGACGCCCTTCGGGCCCTGTCAGGAGCCCGGGGGGAGGCGGCTCACTGCATGAAGGAGAGGCCAGGGCTGAGGCCACCCAGCCATGGTCGACAACCAAAGGAGGAGCCCTTGGTACACCTGCCGCACCCCAAGCGAGGCCACGAAGGAGAGACAGCAAGAACGTGGATTCGAGGCGCTAGGCTGGCGCGCTTGCCTCTTCGACCAACCTTGCACCGAGCACGGCAGGCCAGCTCAAGGCGCTTAAGGCCAGCAGGGGACTCGAGGCATGAGGAGCTCGCTTCTCGCGAGATTTCGCCGTCTTACCATGAGGGACCCTGAGGAGCCACAGTCAGGAGAGAAAGCAGCACTCAAGAAAATACAAAGATAAGGAACTCACTCATCCATGGCGATATACTTCCTCTGTTTCAATGGCCAGAAGGCATCACCGCTGCAGCTTGGAGACCCTTCCTCTCCCGGAGCGCATCGAAGTTCAGTCGGAGCCGGCCGAAGCCCAGGGTACGGTCACCAGCTCTGGGCATGGCTGGGGTAGCCCCTGGGGAGGCGGCCCCAGGGGCGCCAAACCGCATGGAGACCTTGGCCTCCGCCTTGCGGTGACCCGCCGGGGCCTCGGTGACTATGTCCTCAAGAGTAACGGGTAGTGATGCCCTTCTAGCCGCTTCCTCAGGACGGCTCTCCGGGGGCCCATTGCACGCCCTTTCGGGAGCCCCGACCGGCATCGATTCCTCGGCAGCCGCGTCACCAGCAGCCGATGGTGGTCGCCCCCTATGCCCACTTCCAGGGAGGTCGCCGTGCTGACTGCGGGCAAGGGAGCCACGGGGACAGGGTTCTCGCAAGGCCCTTCAAGACCGGCCAGACGTAGTCCCCACTCATCGAAAGGGGGCATCGGACTCACGAAATCCACCTTGTTCGAGCAGCAGTACAAGAGACAACCCTCCACCGGCATGTTGGCTGGTGACAGGTCACCCGTCAGGATCTCAAGCATAGTTCATTGCACCTCAAGAGGAAGCCTGCACTCGTGAAGCCTCATGCGGTCCTTGCTGCCAGACAAGGTCCACATTAGATGAGAGTGGCACTGGAGCGGGGCAACACAGGGCTGGATTAACTCCTTCACCACCATAAGCGCAGTCACACCAAGATCCTTTAGCCTCTTCAACCGGAGCAAGATGTAGGCAAGACGCAGGTCAGTGAGCCTCTCATGGCCCCAGCCAGAGCTGGGAACGGCGGGTGCCGACGGAAGCAAGAGCAGGGGGCTGAGCACACCGACGTCCACGAATACCCACCGCTTTCGGAACTCGCTCGCAGACAGCGGGAGCTCGAAGTCAATCCCCGAGCCGGCTATCGCAGCCACGGCCTGGAAGCTCAAGCATACCAAGCACTGCTGAGGGTCAGTCAGGTGCAGCAAGAAGAATTGGCGAAGAAGAGCCACGGAAGGAGCAATGCCCACCATGGCCTCACAGACAAAGGCAAAGACAGCAAGAAGGACAATGGATTGGGGATCCAGGTGCAGCATGTGGATCTGGTAATGGGAGAGCACGGCGTTGAAGAAGGTGAAAAAGGGGGAATCAGGCCGACCCACAAGGTGTCAAGAAAGAGGTGGACCTCGGTGACTGTCCTATCAACAAATGCGCGGGATGAGGGCCAGGCCACCGTCTTCCCCCATTCGTTGAAGTTGGCAGTGAGCGTTGGGCGGACCTTGTCCATGGCTTCCTGGTTGAGCACCACCAATCACTCAACGGTTGGCCTAAGGGTCGGAGGTGGTCCGGCTGAGGACGGGACTTATTCTCCCCTTTCTTCGTTCGGCTCGGCGCCATGGCGACAGGGAGGCTAGAGCTCAGGTCAGATTGGAAGAGGAGGCTATTCTTTCTGGAAGGAGGAAGAGTTGGGGGAGTGCATCGCCAGGATGAAGGAATAACCGTGTAAGTCGCGGTGGCCGCCTAGCCAGGCGGATATCAAGGCGGCATGGGGAAGCAGAGACGCCCACGTCCCATCAGTCGCCACACGTAAATCAAGGCCACAGGCGGTTGGGGCCTGCGGTGCTCCGCACTTGCCCCTTGGCTTCTCCACGAAGCCAAGTTCGAGCGCGCCTTGGGCCCGGGGGCTACTGTCGGTGTTCTGGGAATGGGGGTCCCCAGACTTGCCTGCCTGCGGCCCACGGCGTGGCTGCACTAGCGGCCCTGTATGGCCCATCTTCACCAGCAAACACTCAAGACCCTCGCGAGGGGCCGAGCCTCGTGAGACGGACAACACAAGACCTCCTCAGGGGCGGCCTGCTAGGCTGGCTTGCGAGGAGCAGAGAAATCAAGGCGAGGGGCACCTCATGAGGTTGCCGTGACGTGAACCATGACGACCAAGGCCTGGCGGGCGCCAGCGGGCGAAGAGTACTGGTTTCCTCCTCGGTGCTAAAGGAACAGGTGCAGGTAAGGATTCCCAATGTCAGGACCCCGACTCAAAGCCACACCGATCTAGCATGTAACCCCTCATATCACTTTGCGTCCTCACGCACGGTATCCCCACGGGTGTCGCCTTACCTTGCCCGGGACCATTTGCGCCTTTTGGCACACGTGTATGACAGTGTCGCTAGCATCCATATGACAAGGAGCCCGGGCTGACATGGCTAGTCGTGAACCCAAAGTGGCACTAACTTATAGGGACAGGCATACGTGACCCAGCAAAGAACGTGTCCGTCATCAGCGAGTGAATTCGGGCTGTAGCAACTGGGCTAGCAGGACTCCGGTAGTCATCGCGTGACATTTCCCCATAGGGACAGACACAGGAATGAAGAAGCACACATGCCGGCCAGCCTAAGTGTTCCGGAGCAGTATCAAGCTACCAAGGCTCAGTGGAAGCACTAGGAGATATTTCCTAGTAAGAGAGGCTACCAAGGATAAACAACTAGATAGTCAGATCCCACACATAACAAGCATTTAAATCATACACACAATATGCTCGATATGTGCAAATACAACATGGCATCACAACATGACTCTATGACTCAAGTACTTTATGTAAAGGCTCAGAGAGCCATACATATCATACACACAAGTACGGGTCACACGACCCAGCATTCAAGTCATACAAACATACAAGCCAACAGCAGAAGTAACATGTCTGAGTACAAACATCTAGAAAATAAAATGGGCTTGAAGAAGCCTGGCTATCCTACACGACCCATTGTGAGCTCAGGATCACCACCTGGGCTTCAGCCTACTCGTCGACATCAACATCTATGAAGAACCCATCAGAAGGGATTGCAACATCTTCTGTAAAACATAAATTGAGCAAACATGAGTACAAAGGTACTCAGCAAGACTTACATCAGATCCTACATACATGCACATTATCAAGAAGGGTTGGTGGGGTTATTGTAGCAAGCAAGCTTTGACTCTTGGCTAAGCTATCTTACGGGACACCAACTTGTAAATGTTTTGTGCACTCGAGTCCACTACACACCACTTCAATACACCACCGAGGATCCACCTTTGTCATCCTACGGAAGAGCCATCCTCAGCACTCACGCTTATCTTGAGGCTTTTAGTAGTATCCATTTACTTGTCTATGAACTGTATAGGCAACCAAGTAGTCCTTTATCAAGGACGCGGCTATTCGAATAGATGATGTTAACCCTGCAGGGGTGTACTTCTTCATACATGTTTCCACCACTTAGCGTCTGCACACGACATGTGCTTGGCAGACTTCAAGCGAAAGCCAACGTGGGTGTAGACCACGACCTACCTAAACACCTAAGTCTCTAGTCCAGGTTTATCGCCTATCCAGGTTCCATCCGCAGGGAGTCCAGCCGAGGTTTCCATATACGGCCCCAAACGATGTGTGCAGGGTTCCCGAGATACCAAACGAGCATCCGGTACACCTTGCCATGTACCTACACATCACAACCCACCCCGAAAGTCAGCGCTGTCCATGGCCTCTAGTATACTACAAACACCAGAAACTACTTACAACTCCTGGACAGAGGACTAGGGTGGATAAGAAGTCAAGCGAGTCAATTAAGGATCCCAATATATGGTAGTAGCTGATTCTTAAATCACACATACAGATCTCAGTGCTTAAGGACGGTTCCAATGAAACAACCCACCATGTACTAATGCAACCCACCATGAGACATGGCAGAATGAGTGTATTGGGCTAATGCAACTATGACCAGATGAGTTTGAGCCATTTTGAACCAAAGATTCAAATTACAAACACATAAATGATCTTAAATAGTGCTTATCATTTTTTGCACTAAACATCAAGTCAACTTGTTTAAACATGCATGAAACTAGTACAGATGGATAGACTGGATTTTTCTGATCATTTTTCATATATAACACTTTGCATTCCGAGTTACAGATTAATTTATATGAACTTTTGAAGTTTGCACTATTTTCTGGAATTTCCTGAATAAGAATAAATCCAGAAAAAGGACTTACTGCATCAGCATTGCATCAGTAGGTCAACAGGGGCGCCCAGGTCAAACATGACTAGTGGGACCCACTGGTTAGTGTCTCTGTTAGTTAATTAAGTTAATTAGGATTAGATTAAAACTAATCCTAGTTTGACTAGACGGCGGGGCCCACATGTCAATGACTCAGGGGAGTCAAACACGTGGTCAAACCACGCTGACTCGCCGGCGTTTAGCCGCCGGCAACGTCTAGACGCAGCAGAGGCTGCGGGATTTGCCCTCCGGTGACCAAATGGACGGCGGAGACCATCTACGGGTAGCTGGGAGTGAGCCGCGTTGAGTGGTGGTGGTGGTGGAGCTCCAAGTCGCTGGAAATGTCGCCGGCGACGAGCTGTGCAGCTGTCGGAGCTTGGGTGAAGTCGAACTTGTCACAATGGTGATCTTGGCGGCCCAAGGCCAACTCCTATGTGATCTACATGACACAACGAACTCATTGGACATGGTGGCGTGATTGTTAGATGGCCAGAGCATTGTCGGCGACGAGCTCAGGCGGTGGCGCATGCGGTGCTGCTTGTTGTAGTCGAAGCAGTGCGCGGTAGCGAGAATGAGAGGGAGGGGAAGGGGTAGAAGCTCACGGCGCAGACGATGAGCTAGGCGGCACGGTCGGGGACAAGCTGTTGCTGTGGTGACGGCGAAGGGGATCTCCGGCGGTGATAGAGTCAGGCGAGGTTGATGCAGTGTCCTCAGGGCAAGCGAGCACTCGGGGCTCGGCCTGCTCGGTGGAGAGGACGACGGCAAACCTGCTGGACACGGTGAGGTGGCGCAGAGACGACGGTGGCTACGTCTACGACGGCGAGGTGGCAGCGGCTGCGTTGGCCATGGCGGAGGGGAGCGAGGGAGAGGTGATGGGGGCGAATGGACGTGTCCAGGGGGTCGAGGGGGCGACGTGGAGGTCGACCAGCTCGTCCAGGGACGAAGCGGCAAGCAAGTGGCGCCGTGGCGAGCTCGCGCTCGTTGGCGTCACCTCCATGCCTGCCTGGCGGGAATGAAGCAGCTAGCTGGCATGGGCCAGCACAGTGCTAGGCCGCCAGGTGGGCTGGGTGGTGGGTTGCATCCAGGTAAGTCCTTTTCCTTTTATTTTCTGTTTTGTTTTATTTCTGTAAGTTTGTTGCATTTCTAAAAATACTTAGACATCTTCAAAAATCACCAAACTGCACATGGCCACTGTTTGGAATATATCCAACATGGAACATTTGAGTTTCGAATTATTTGAGCATTTGAAATATTTTATAGTATTTAAATGCCCAAATTCAAATAACTAATGATTTAATCCAGTGACCTTATGATGACCTAGAAATTTGTGCAACATTTTTGTCAGAGGTTTAAGACCAAGGCAAAGATGATGAACATTTTAGAAGGGCATTTCAGGTTCATTGAAAATATTTTTAGTAATCCCTTGTTGGTTCTAGGGGGTGCTGGGGGTTCTACCATCCCCATTTCAGGTTTCTGATGAAAGATAAACATAATGCAAGCACTCTAATGCATGAACTAGTTAGGGTGTGACAACTCACCCCCACTCAGAAAAATCTTGTCCCGAGATTTAGGATCCTCCGGTAAGAAAGCGGGGTACTCAAGTCAAAGACGATCCTCCCTTTCCCAAGTTGCTTCTTTCTCGGAATGGTGTGACCATTGAACCTTGAGAAACTTGATGTTATGGCGTCGAGTGGTACACTCGGCTTGATCGAGGATACGAATGGGATATTCTCGATATGTGAGATTATCTTGGAGATCAAGCATTTCGTGGTCCACTCCATGGATGGGATCCGAGAAGCAACGCCTGAGTTGAGAAACGTGGAAGACATCGTGGACTCTGGAAGGTGCGGAGGTAGTTCTAATTGGTAGGCAACTTCTCCTCTTTTATCAAGAATGCAAAAGGTCCAATGTAACGAGGAGCCAATTTTCCTTTGATACCGAAGCGATGGGTTCCCTTCAGAGGAGTAACCCAAAGGTAAGCCTTCTTGTCAACCTCAAAAGTCATAGCCTTATGCTTATGATCATATTGGCTCTTTTGACGAGATTGGGCTGTTTTCAACTTTTCACGAACAATGCGAACTTGCTCTTCTGCTTCCTGGATCATATCCGAGCCAAAGAACTGTCTTTCCCTGGTTTCTGACCAGTTAAGAGGCGTTCGACACCTTCGTCCATAGAGAACTTCAAAAGGAGCTTTGCCCAAGCTAGATTGATAGCTGTTGTTATAAGAAAATTTGGCAAATGGAAGGCATTTCTCCCAATCCATTCCGAATGAGATAACAAAAGCTCAAAGCATGTCTTCTCGAATCTGATTGACGCATTCTACTTTACCACTTGACTGAGGGTGAAAGGCGGTGCTAAAGGAAAGACGGGTTCCCATAGCATTTTGGAAACTTTCCCAAAATCGAGAGGTGAAGAGACTTCCACGATCTGAGTTGATTTCCAGTGGACCACCATGGAGAGACACTATTCGGGAGATATACAAGTCTACTAGCTGACTAGCGGTTATACTCTCGCGAACAGGCAAGAAGTGGGCCACTTTGGAAAGACGGTCGATAACGATGAAGATAGCGTTATTCCCTATCTTGGTCCTGGGAAAACCGGTGATGAAATCCATGCCAATTTTATCCCATTTCCATTCAGGAATAGCTAGAGGTTGAAGGGTGCCAGCAGGCCTTTGATGTTCTGCTTTAACACGACGACAGACGTCGCAATTAGCAACAAAGTGAGCAATGTCTCTCTTCATCCTAGTCCACCAGAACCTCTGGCGTAGATCCTGATACATTTTGGTACTACCGGGATGAATGGTGAGAGGAGATTCATGAGCTTCCTTAAGGATCAATTGTCGTAGTTGTCGCTTCTTGGGAACCACTAAACGGTTTCCGAAGTACACGACACCTTGATCATTCACAGAGAAACATGTAGCAACTCCGCTAGCAATGTTCTCCCTGATCTGAGATATCCCTTTGTCATACCGCTGAGCGGTTATGATATGATCCGTAAGGGTAGGTTTCGCCACCAGGGTAGAAAGGAATCCTTGAGGAACAATGTGAAGATTAAGCTTCCGAAATTCCTCATGGAGAAGTGGTTGACTTTCTTGTAACATCAGATTGTTACAGTAAGATTTACAACTTAGTGCATCAGCCATGACATTGGCTTTTCCTGGGGTGTAAGTTATCCCTAAGTCAAAATCTCTAATCAACTTGACCCAACGTCTTTGCCTGAGATTCAAATCCGGTTGGGTGAATATGTACTTCAGACTTTGGTGATCGGTGAAGATTTCACAATGATTACCCAGAAGGTAATGTCGCCAGGTTTTGAGTGCATGGACTACAGCTGCAAGCTCTAGATCATGAGTAGGATATTTTTCCTCATGTGGGTGCAATTGTCGTGAAGCATAGGCAATTACGTTTTGATCTTGCATGAGTATGCAACCTAGTCCTTGTCGCGATGCGTCGCAATAGATAACAAAGTCCTTGGAGAAATCTGGTGGTACCAGTATGGGGGCGATATCAGGCGTCTTTTCAGTTCCTGAAAACTGTGCTCGCACTGTTGGGTCCACTCGAACTTTTTATCTTTCCTGAGGAGTTCAGTTAGAGGTTTAGCAAATTTGGAGAAGTTCTCGACAAAGTGGCGGCAATAGCTCGCTAAGGCAAGGAAACTCTGAACTTGCTTGACCGATTCAGGTGGAGTCCAATTAAGAACAGCTTGAACTCGCTCGGGATTGACAGCAATACGCTTACCAGAGATTACATGGCCTAGATAGGTCACTTATGGCAACCAAAATTCACATTTATAAAATTTGGCATAAAGGCGATGCTCTCGAAGTTTCATCAACACTAGCCTTAGATGCTCGACATGCTCTTCCTCATTCTTTGAATAGATGAGTATATCATCGAGGTAAACCACGACGAATTTATCCAAATACTCCATGAATATTGAGTTCATTAACCGAGAGAAAGTGGTTGGGGCATTGGTTAAACTGAAGGACGTGATCATGTACTTGTATTGGCCATAACGAGTAACAAAGGTCATTTTGGGAATGTCCCCGTTCTTGATTTTGATTTGATGGTAGCCCAACCTCAAATCCATCTTAGAGAAAACTGAGGATCCAGCGAGCTGATCATACGGATCGTTGATCCTGGGGAGCGGATACTTGTTCTTTATTGTGACCAAGTTGACGGGTCGATAATCTACAACCATCCGATCCGTACCATCCTTCTTCTTGACGAAGAGGACGGGGCAAGCCCATCGAGACGAACTAGGACCGATGAAACCCTTTTTCAAGGATTCATCGAGTTGTTTCTTAAGCTCACCTAGTTCTAGTGGTGCCATTTTATAGGGTCTCCTAGAGATTGGAACAATTCCTGGGATAAGATCTATCACGAACTCGACATCCTTGTCAGGTGCAACACCTGGCAGTTCCTTTGTAAAGACATCCGGGAAGTCACGGACTACCAGAACTGTAACGCCTCGAATTCGATGCGCCAGGTGTCTGCCAGTTATTCGCCGTCATTTCCATGTCATTTGCTTGTGTGTTGCATTTTATCATGTCATCATGTGCATCTCATTTTGCATACGTGTTCGTCTCATGCATCCGAGCATTTTCCCCGTTGTCCGTTTAGCAATCCGGCACTCCTATGTCATCCGGCGTCCCCCTTTTGTCTCTTGTTGTGAGCGGGTGTAAACATTCTCAAAATGGACCGAGGTTTGCTAGGCGGCCTTCGTACACCATCGGTATACCGCCTGTCAAGTTTCGTGCCATTTGGAGTCCGTTTGATACTCCAACGGTTAACCGGGTAACCGTAAAAGCCTCTTTTGTGTGCAGCCCAACACCCCTCCAAAGTAGCCCAATAACCCATCAAAAACCCCTCCATGATCTTGGTCGTTCGATCACGATCGCGTGGCCGAAAACCACTCCCCATTTGGACTCTCCTAGCTCCCTCTGCCTATTTAAAGGCCTTCCCCTTCCATTTTTTTCACGCAGATCAAACCCTATCTCCTCTCCCCGCGCCGCCGGACGTATTCGTCTACGTTGGACGAAATCGCGCCACTGCCTGCAGCCAACCGCATCGCGCCACCCATCCTCCTCCGCCGTCCCCGTGCCGCCTGCCCATGGAGCCCATCCGGGGCCCGCACGGGCCTAGATCCCACCGCCGCCTGGCCCGTCCCCGCCGCCGCGGCCCGCTCCCCGCGTCGGCGCCCTCCACCGTCCAGCCCGCCTCCGGCCCCGGGCCGAGCCGCCGCCGCCTGCCTCCTGTGCCTGAGGCGCCTCACCCCCATCCGCCACCGACTGCTCCGGTCGCCGCGGACCTCGCCATCCCCGACGGATCCGGCCTCCCTGCCTTCCTCCTAGCCGGATCCAGGTGACCCTCGCCGGATCCCTCCTCTTTGGTCATCTCCCCGCACTCCGGCGAGCTCTCCAATGAGATCCGGCCCTACCTCGACTTCTGTGCCAAAGTCAACCCTAGATCCAGAGGGTAAAATATCACCAAGTCCTTTTCTTTGTAATGTTTTATGCCTCTATTCATTGCATCATAACTCCATGACCGTAGCTCCGTTTCATGCGCATGATATATCAACTTGTTCACCATGATGTGCTCTTCATTTTGTTCCATTGTGCCATGCTTGTTTGAGTCCATCGTGATTCTCTAATCATCGTCGCAAGAGTGCTATATGATGTTAACTGCTGTCTGTTAAAAGAACTTGATGATTTGTCATTTCTGTTGCATTTGATGTGTGCATTATATGAGCATGATCTCTACATGTGTTTTGAGCTCAATCATCCCATATTTACAGTGGTGCAATCCATGTATTTTTTGAGTCTTGTAGTAAGTGCATTGAGCTCATGAAGTAGGGTACTTGCTGTTATTGTTTTGCTAGGCTGAATCTGCTATATCCTGATGCTATGTAATCCTGCTGCTACAAGTCATTCTATGCATAATCTGGAAATGTTCACTAAGAATTTTTTGTTATACATGTCATGCTATATCCATAAATGGCCTTGGTTGCATTTATAGCTTGATGTAGATTGTTCATATCATGCTCCAAAGTTGCTAAATAATGTTGCTGTCAGCCTGTTAACATTAAGTTCAGTTTTGCCATGAGCTTTGCTAGTGATCCATGCACCCTATGACCATGATATTGCCATGTTTAGCTTCATAAATATGTCATCTTACTGTTGATCACCTTTCCATGCCATGTATTGCTCTATGGTGAGTGGTACAAGCTCACCAACATGCTTACTTATTGTTGTTCCTGCCATGTATGAATCTGTCATATCATTTGCCATGTTTGCATGGATGATACCATCTTTTCTGTTGATCTTTAGAAGTAGTTCAGTATGGGAGTTTTGTTCTTTGTCTTCAGTACTAGCATGCCATGCCTTTGTTTTCCATGATAAGTTCCTATAGCATGTTGTTTGATAGCTCTAAACATTGCAACCTGATGTTATTTCTGCTAAGCCTGAAACTGTTATTATTTGCAATCTTGCCATGTCCTTTTGAGCATGTTATAGTGTTTTCTCGAGATAGCTCAGTGTTCATGTTTTGTCATCCTTTACGTTTACTTCATGCCCATGCCTTTTGTTCTTATGTTGAGATGCTGTAGCATATTGTTTTGATGCTTGCTAGATGCCTAGTTGCTGTTTTGGACAACTTGTCCTTTAAACTTGTATAGAGTGTGTGTTGAACCGTTGCTCCGTTTTGAGTGTGCTCTATATGAAACTTGCTTGATTTTGCATGTAGTTTCATATTATCATGTTGCATACATGTTTTGAGAGTGTTTTCTTGACGTTTGTATGCATTTTGCATCAATGCCATGTATAACTTGTTTTGCTCATATCTTCTAGGCCGTAGCTCCGAATTAAATGAACTTTATATGTAACTTGACTAGAATCTCGTGTAGATCATCTTGGTGCATATTAACTTGCTGTTTAACAACTTGAACATAAGGGTTATTCAGTTTTGGACCATTTTCTAAATTTGCATATGAGGACTTACCAGAATTGTTATATGTTGTTTCCGGCCTCATTAAAACTTGCTTTGATGTGTTGTTCTTGTTTGCATCATCTCTTGCCATGAGTAGCGTCATGTAGCCTTGTCATGCATCATACTTGGTTGAGCATCATGTCATGGTTATGTGTGGTGTGTTTACCATGTTGTGTGCTTCTTCTCGATAGTTCCCGTTCGTTGCGATCGTGAGGATTCGTTCATCTACGCTTGGTTCGGCTTCATCCGTTCATCTTCTTCATGGACTCGTTCTTCTTCCTTGCGGGATTTCAGGCAAGATGACCGTCACCTTGGATCTCACTACTATCATTGCTATGCTAGTTGCTTCGTTCTATCGCTATGCTGCACTACCTATCTCTTGTTCCTCAAGCCTCCCAAATTGCCATGTCAGCCTCTAACCTTTTCACCCTTCCTAGCAAACCATTGTTTGGCTATGTTACCGCTTTGCCCAGCCCCTCTTATAGCATTGTTAGTTGCAGGTGAAGTTGAAGATTGCTCCATGGTGGACAGGATTATGTTGGGATATCACAATATCTCTTATATTATTAATGCATCTATATACTTGGTAAAGGGTGGAAGGCTCGGCCTTATGCCTGGTGTTTTGTTCCACTCTTGCCGCCCTATTTTCCATCATATCGGTATTATGTTCCTGAATTTTGCGTCCCTAACGCGGTTGGGTGATTTATGGGACCCCCTTGACAGTCCGCTTTGAATAAAACTCCTCCAGCAAGGCCCAACATTGGTTTTACCATTTGCCTACCACCTATACCTTTCCCTTGGGAGTAATTAACCCAAGGGTCATCTTTATTTTAGCCCCCCCGGGCCAGTGCTTCTCTAAGTGTTGGTCCGAACCGAGTAGACTACGGGGCCCCCTCGGGGAAACTCGAGGTCTGGTTTTACTCGTAGGATGTCTCATACAGTGTTGCCCTGAGAACGAGATATGTGCAGCTCCTATCGGGATTGTCGGCGCATCGGGCGGCTTTGCTGGTCTTGTTTTACCATTGTCGAAATGTCTTGTAACCGGGATTCCGAGACTGATCGGGTCTTCCTGGGAGAAGGAATATCCTTCGTTAACCGTGAGAGCTTGTGATGGGCTAAGTTGGGACACCCCTGCAGGGTATAAACTTTTGAGAGCCGTGCCCGCGGTTATGTGGCAGATGGGAATTTGTTAATGTCCGGTTGTAGATAACTTGACATCAGATCCGAATTAAAACGTGTCAACCGTGTGTGTAGCCGTGATGGTCTCTTTTTGGCGGAGTCCGGGAAGTGAACACGGTTTGTGGGTTATGTTTGACGTAAGTAGGAGTTCAGGATCACTTCTTGATCATTGCTAGCTTCACGACCGTTCCGTTTGCTCTCTTCTCGCTCTTATATGCTTAGTCGCTGCTGCAACCTCACCACTTTACCCCTTCCTTACCCATTAAGCTTTGCTAGTCTTGATACCCATGGTTATGGGATTGCTGAGTCCTCGTGGCTCACAGATTACTACAACAACAGTTCCAGGTACAGGTTATGTGATGATCATGACGCGAGAGCGATGTTTGCTTGTTTTGGAGTTCTTCTTCTGCTTCTTCTTTGATCAGGGGATATGTTCCAGGTCGGCAGCCTGGGCTAGTAGGGTGGATGTCGTTTGAGTTTCTGTTTGTGTTTCATTCTTAGTCGTATGGTGCGCTTATGTAAGATGATGTTGTATTTGTGTGGCATTGTATGCCTTTTGTATGTATCCCCATCTATTATGTAATGTTGATGTAATGATATCCACCTTGCAAAAGCGTTTCAATATGCGGTTCTATCCTCGGTGGGACCTTCGAGTCTCTTTAGGATAGTATCATATGCGGTTCTTAGCTACTCGAGAGAATATAGTTGTCGCTTAGCTACTCGAGTCTCTTTAGGATAGTATCACATATTGGGCTGGCGTTTTCCTTGGGTATGGACCTTCTACCCGGTGTGTAAGTTGAACAGTCCTAGAGAAACAATCAATCTTAGCATGATGGGCTGACATCTAGTCCATACCCAAGATGATATTAATGTCTGAGGATTTGAGAGCTATCAAAGACGCAAGGAAAACGAGTCTATCGACTTGAATTTCATTTCCATGCCTCACTCTAGAAGTTTGCCATTTGGATCCCGGGGTTTGAATTACCATGGAGGTGGGAAAATCACAAAATGTGGTGTTATACAAACGAGCATAGCTCTCGGATATAAATGAATGAGATGCTACAATATCGAAAAGAACAGATGCTGGGTGGCAGTTACCAAGGAGCGTACCAAGAACGATGTTAGGATCCTCCTGAGCCTCTTCAGCTGAGACACAATTCATGTGGCCACGTGCCGCGGTGGCCGGCTTGGTGTAGTACACCTTACCTATTGGCTTGCCACGACCAACAGCCTTTCCGGACTAGTTGGGGTTGGGGTTGGTCTGGGGACACTCTCGCATGTAGTGACCCGGTTCTCCACACTTGAAACACGTCACAGTGCTGGTGCGTGGGGGAGCATTGTTAGTTGATACACCATAGGACTTGGCTGGTGCATATGTTGGAAATATGCCCTAGAGGCAATAATAAAAGTATTATTATATTTCATTGTTCATGATAATTGTCTTGTATTCATGCTATAACTGTATTATCCGGAAATCGTAATACACGTGTGAATACTTAGACCACACTATGTCCCTGGTAAGCCTCTAGTTGACCAGCTCGTTGTGATCAACAGATAGTCATGGTTTCCTGACTATGGACATTGGATGTAGTTGATAACGGGATCACATCATTAGGAGAATGATGTGATGGACAAGACCCAATCCTAAGCATAGCATAAAAGATCGTGTAGTTCGTTTTGCTAGAGCTTTGCAAGTGTCAAGTATCTCTTCCTTCGACCATGAGATCGTGTAACTCCCGGATACCGTAAGAATGCCTTGGGTGTACCAAACGTCACAACGTAACTGGGTGACTATAAAGGTACATTACAGGTATCTCCGAAAGTAGCTGTTGGGTTGACACGGATCGAGACTGGGATTTGTCACTCCGTATGACGGAGAGGTATCTCTGGGCCCACTCGGTAATGCATCATCATAATGAGCTCAATGTGACCAAGGTGTTGGACACGGGATCATGCATTACGGTACGAGTAAAGTGACTTGCCGGTAACGAGACTGAACAAGGTATTGGGATACCGACGATCGAGTCTCGGGCAAGTAACGTACCGATTGACAAAGGGAATTGCATACAGGGTTTTGATCGAATCCTCGACATAGTGGTTCATCCGATGACAACATCGAGGAGCATGTGGGAGCCATCATGGGTATCCAGATCCCGCTGATGGTTATTGACTAAGAGAGTCTCGGTCATGTCTACATGTCTCCCGAACCCGTAGGGTCTACACACTTAAGGTTCAGTCACGCTAGGGTTGTAGGGATATGTATATGCAGTAACCCGAATGTTGTTCGGAGTCCCGGATGAGATCCCGGACGTCACGAGGAGTTCCGGAATGGTCCGGAGGTAAAGATTTATATATGGGAAGTCCTGTTTCGGGCATCGGGACAAGTTTCGGGGTTATCGGTATTGTACCGGGACCACCGGAGGGGTCCCGGGGGCCCACCGGGTGGGGCCACCCATCCCCGGGGGCCACATGGGCTGTAGGGGGTGCGCCTTGGCCTACATGGGCCAAGGGCACCAGCCCCACAAGGCCCATGCGCCTAGGGTTTCCAAGGGGGAGGAGTCCTACTAGTGGAAGGCACCTCCTAGGTGCCTTGGGGGGGAGGGAAACCTCCCTAGGCCGCCGCACCCCCTAGGAGATTGGATCTCCTAGGGCCGGCCACCCCCCCTTGGCACCCCTATATATAGTGGGGGAGAGGAGGGACTTCATACCTTGAGCCCTGGCCTTTGGTTGCCTCCTTCTCCCTCCCCAACACCTCCTCCACCTCCATAGTGCTTAGCGAAGCTCTGCCGGAGTACTGCAGCTCCACCAACACCACGCCGTCGTGCTGCTGCTGGTGCCATCTCCCTCAACCTCTCCTCCCTTCCTTGCTGGATCAAGAAGGAGGAGACGTGGCTGTTCCGTACGTGTGTTGAACGCGGAGGTGCCGTCCGTTCGGCGCAGGTCATCGGTGATTTGGATCACGTCGAGTACGACTACATCATCACCTTGCAAGCTTCCGCACGCGATCTACAAGTGGTATGTAGATGCAAACTCTCTCCCTAGACTCGTTGCTTAGATGAACTCATAGATGGATCTTGGTGAAACCGTAGGAAAAATTTTAATTTTCTGCAACGTTCCCCAACAGTGGCATCATGAGCTAGGTCTATGCGTAGTTCTCTTTGCACGAGTAGAACACAACTTTGTTGTGGGCGTGGATTTTGTCATCTTACTTGCCTCTACTAGTCTTTTCTTGCTCAACGGTATTGTGGGATGAAGCGGCCCGGACCAACCTTACACGTACACTTACGTGAGACCGGTTCCACCGACTGACATGCACAAGTTGCATAAGGTGGCTGGCGGGTGTCTGTCTCTCCCACCTTAGTTGGAGCGGAATCGATGAACAGGGCCCTTATGAAGGGTAAATAGAAGTTGACAAAATCACGTTGTGGTGATTCGTAGGTAAGAAAACGTTCTTGCTAGAACCCAATTGCAGCCACGTAAAAGATGCAACAACAATTAGAGGACGTCTAACTTGTTTTTGCAGCGATTGATCATGTGATGTGATATGGCCAGAAGTTGTGATGAATGATGAATTGTGATGTATGAGATCATGTTCTTTGTAATAGGATTCACGACTTGCATGTCGATGAGTATGACAACCGGCAGGAGCCATAGGAGTTGTCATTATTTTTTGTATGACCTGCGTGTCATTGAATAACGTCATGTAAACTACTTTACTTTATTGCTAAACGTTAGTCATAGAAGTAGAAGTAGTCGTTGGCGTGACAACTTCATGAAGACACGATGATGGAGATCATGATGATGGAGATCATGGTGTCAAGCCGGTGACAAGATGATCATGGAGCCCCGAAGATGAAGATCAATGGAGCTATATGATATTGGCCATATCATGTCACAACTATATAATTGCATGTG
Organism: Triticum aestivum; assembly: GCF_018294505.1. Classification (NCBI taxonomy): domain Eukaryota; kingdom Viridiplantae; phylum Streptophyta; class Magnoliopsida; order Poales; family Poaceae; genus Triticum; species Triticum aestivum. The sequence goes on from NC_057795.1 coordinate 198,069,645, forward strand.
ATGTTTATTATGTATTATGCATCTTGTTTACTTAGGACGACGGTAGTAAATAAGATGATCCCTTATAAAATTTCAAGAAGTGTTCTCCCCTAACTGTGCACCGTTGCTACAGTTCGTCGTTTCTAAGCACCACGTGATGATCGGGTGTGATGGATTCTTACGTTCACATACAACGGGTGTAAGACAGTTTTACACAGCGAAAACACTTAGGGTTAACTTGACGAGCCTAGCATGTGCAGACATGGCCTCGGAACACGGAGACCGAAAGGTCGAACACGAATCGTATAGAAGATACGATCAACATGAAAATGTTCACCGACGATGACTAGTCCGTCTCACGTGATGATCGGACACGGGCTAGTCGACTCGGATCGTGTAACACTTAGATGACTAAAGGGATGTCTAATCTAAGTGGGAGTTCATAATTTGATTAGAACTTTATTATCATGAACATAGTCTAAAACCTTTGCAAATATGTCTTGTAGATCAATGGCCAACGCTAATGTCAACATGAACTTCAACGCGTTCCTAGAGAAAACCAAGCTGAAAGATGATGGCAGCAACTATACGGACTGGGTCCGGAACCTGAGGATCATCCTCATAGCTGCCAGGAAACAATATGTCCTAGAAGGACCGCTAGGTGACGCTCCCGTCCCAGAGAACCAAGACATTATGAATGCTTGGCAGTCTCGCGCTGATGATTACTCCCTCGTTCAGTGCGGCATGCTTTACAGCTTAGAACCGGGGCTCCAAAAGCGTTTTGAGCATCACGGAGCATATGAGATGTTCGAAGAGCTGAAACTAGTTTTTCAAGCTCATGCCCGGGTCGAGAGATATGATGTCTCCGACAAGTTCTACAGTTGTAAGATGGAGGAAAACAGTTCTGTCAGTGAGCACATCCTGAAGATGTCTGGGTTGCACAACCGTATGACCCAGCTAAACATTAACCTCCCAGATGAGGCGGTCATTGACAGAATCCTCCAGTCGCTCCCACCAAGCTACAAGAGCTTTGTGATGAACTACAACATGCAAGGAATGGAAAAGACCATTCCTGAATTGTTCTCGATGCTGAAGTCAGCAGAGGCTGAAATCAAGAAAGAACATCAAGTGTTGATGGTCAATAAGACCACTAAGTTCAAGAAGGGCAAGGGTAAGAAGAACTTCAAGAAGGACGGCAAAGATGTTGCCGCGCCTGGTAAGCCAGTTACCGGGAAGAAGTCAAAGAATGGACCCAAGCCTGAGACTGAGTGCTTTTATTGCAAGGGGAAGGGTCACTGGAAGCGGAACTGCCCCAAATACTTAGCGGATAAGAAGGCCGGCAACACCAAAGGTATATTTGATATACATGTGATTGATGTGTACCTTACCAGTAATCGTAGTAACTCCTGGGTATTTGATACCGGTGCCGTTGCTCATATTTGTAACTCACAGCAGGAGCTGCGGAATAAACGGAGACTGGCAAAGGACGAGGTGACGATGCGCGTCGGGAATGGTTCCAAAGTCGATGTGATCGCCGTCGGCACGCTGCCTCTACATTTACCTACGGGATTAGTTTTGAACCTCAATAATTGTTATTTAGTGCCAAGTTTGAGCATGAACATTGTATCTGGATCTCGTTTAATACGAGATGGCTACTCATTTAAGTCTGAGAATAATGGTTGTTCGATTTATATGAGAGATATGTTTTATGGTCATGCTCCGATGGTCAATGGTTTATTCTTAATGAATCTCGAGCGTAATATTACACATGTTCATAGTGTAGATGCCAAAAGATTTAAAGTTGATAACGATAGTCCCACATACTTGTGGCACTGCCGCCTTGGTCACATTGGTGTCAAGCGCATGAAGAAGCTCCATGCCGATGGACTTTTAGAGTCTCTTGATTATGAATCGTTTGACACGTGCGAACCATGCCTCTTAGGTAAAATGACCAAGACTCCGTTCTCCGGAACAATGGAGCGAGCAACCAACTTGTTGGAAATCATACATACCGATGTGTGCGGTCCAATGAGCGTTGAGGCTCGCGGAGGATATCGTTATGTTCTCACTCTCACAGATGACTTGAGTAGATATGGGTATGTCTACTTAATGAAACACAAGTCTGAGACCTTTGAAAAGTTCAAGGAATTTCAGAATGAGGTGGAGAATCAACGTGACCGAAAGATAAAATTCTTACGATCAGATCGTGGAGGAGAATACTTAAGTCACGAATTTGGTACACACTTAAAGAAATGTGGAATCGTTTCACAGCTCACGCCGCCTGGAACACCTCAGCGAAACGGTGTGTCCGAACGTCGTAATCGCACTCTATTGGATATGGTGCGGTCTATGATGTCTCTTACCGATTTACCGCTATCATTTTGGGGATACGCTCTAGAGACAGCTACATTCACTTTAAATAGGGCACCGTCTAAATCCGTTGAGACGACACCGTATGAATTATGGTTTGGAAAGAAACCTAAGCTGTCGTTTCTAAAAGTTTGGGGATGCGAAGCTTATGTCAAGAAACTTCAACCTGAAAAGCTCGAACCCAAGTCGGAAAAATGCGTATTCATAGGATACCCTAAGGAAACTATAGGGTATACCTTCTACTTAAGATCCGAAGGCAAGATCTTTGTTGCCAAGAACGGATGCTTTCTGGAAAAAGAGTTTCTCTCGAAAGAAGTAAGTGGGAGGAAAGTAGAACTCGATGAAGTACTACCTCTTGAGCGGGATAGTGACGCAGCACAGGAAACCATTCCTGTGATGCCCACACCAACTGAAGAGGAAAACCATGATAATGATCAAGGTACTTCGGATCAAGTTACTGCTGAACTTCGTAGGTCCACAAGGACACGTTCCGCACCAGAGTGGTACGGCAACCCTGTCCTGGAAATCATGTTGTTAGACAACAATGAACCTTCGAACTATGAAGAAGCAATGACGGGCCCGGATTCCAACAAATGGCTTGAAGCCATGAAATCCGAGATAGAATCCATGTATGAAAACAAAGTATGGACTTTGACAGACTTGCCCGATGATCGGCGAGCGATAGAAAACAAATGGATCTTTAAGAAGAAGACGGACGCGGATGGTAATGTTACCATCTATAAAGCTCGACTTGTCGCTAAGGGTTATCGACAGGTTCAAGGGATTGACTACGACGAGACATTCTCTCCCGTAGCGAAGCTAAAGTCCGTCCGAATCATGTTAGCAATTGCCGCATACTATGATTATGAGATATGGCAGATGGACGTCAAAACAGCATTCCTTAACGGGCATCTTAAGGAAGAACTGTATATGATGCAGCCGGAAGGTTTTGTCGATCCTCAGAACGCTAACAAAGTATGCAAGCTCCAGCGATCCATTTATGGACTGGTGCAAGCATCTCGGAGTTGGAACATTCGCTTTGATGAGATGATCAAAGCGTTTGGGTTTATGCAGACTTATGGAGAAGCCTGCGTTTACAAGAAAGTGAGTGGGAGCTCTGTAGCATTTCTCATATTATATGTAGATGACATACTCCTGATGGGAAATAATATAGAATTTCTGGACAGCATTAAGGCCTACTTGAATAAGTGTTTTTCAATGAAGGACCTTGGAGAAGCTGCTTATATATTAGGCATCAAGATCTATAGAGATAGATCGAGACGCCTCATAGGTCTTTCACAAAGTACATACCTTGATAAGATTTTGAAGAGATTCAGAATGGATCAGTCCAAGAAGGGGTTCTTGCCTATGTTACAAGGTATGAGACTGAGCTCAGCTCAGTCACCGACCACGGCAAAAGATAAAGAAGAGATGAGTGTCATCCCCTATGCTTCAGCCATAGGATCTATTATGTATGCCATGCTGTGTACCAGACCCGATGTAAACCTTGCCGTAAGTTTGGTAGCAAGATACCAAAGTAATCCCGGCAAGGAACACTGGACAGCGGTCAAGAATATCCTGAAGTACCTGAAAAGGACAAAGGACATGTTTCTCGTTTATGGAGGAGACGAAGAGCTCGTCGTAAAGGGTTACGTCGACGCTAGCTTCGACTCAGATCCGGATGACTCTAAGTCACAAACCGGATACGTGTATATGTTGAATGGTGGAGCAGTAAGCTGGTGCAGCTGCAAGCAGAGCGTCGTGGCGGGATCTACGTGTGAAGCGGAGTACATGGCAGCCTCGGAGGCAGCACATGAAGCGATTTGGGTGAAGGAGTTCATCACCGACCTAGGAGTCATACCCAATGCGTCGGGGCCGATCAAACTCTTCTGTGACAACACTGGAGCTATTGCCCTCGCAAAGGAGCCCAGGTTTCACAAGAAGACCAGGCACATCAAGCGTCGTTTCAACTCCATCCGTGAAAATGTTCAAGATGGAGACATAGAGATTTGCAAAGTACACACGGATCTGAATGTCGCAGATCCGCTGACTAAACCTCTCTCGCGTGCAAAACATGATCAACACCAGAACTCTATGGGTGTTCGATTCATCACAATGTAACTAGATTAGTGACTCTAGTGCAAGTGGGAGACTGTTGGAAATATGCCCTAGAGGCAATAATAAAAGTATTATTATATTTCATTGTTCATGATAATTGTCTTGTATTCATGCTATAACTGTATTATCCGGAAATCGTAATACACGTGTGAATACTTAGACCACACTATGTCCCTGGTAAGCCTCTAGTTGACCAGCTCGTTGTGATCAACAGATAGTCATGGTTTCCTGACTATGGACATTGGATGTAGTTGATAACGGGATCACATCATTAGGAGAATGATGTGATGGACAAGACCCAATCCTAAGCATAGCATAAGAGATCGTGTAGTTCGTTTTGCTAGAGCTTTGCAAGTGTCAAGTATCTCTTCCTTCGACCATGAGATCGTGTAACTCCCAGATACCGTAAGAATGCCTTGGGTGTACCAAACGTCACAACGTAACTGGGTGACTATAAAGGTACATTACAGGTATCTCCGAAAGTAGCTGTTGGGTTGACACGGATCGAGACTGGGATTTGTCACTCCGTATGACGGAGAGGTATCTCTGGGCCCACTCGGTAATGCATCATCATAATGAGCTCAATGTGACCAAGGTGTTGGACACGGGATCATGCATTACGGTACGAGTAAAGTGACTTGCCGGTAACGAGACTGAACAAGGTATTGGGATACCGACGATCGAGTCTCGGGCAAGTAACGTACCGATTGACAAAGGGAATTGCATACAGGGTTTTGATCGAATCCTCGACATAGTGGTTCATCTGATGACAACATCGAGGAGCATGTGGGAGCCATCATGGGTATCCAGATCCCGCTGATGGTTATTGACTAAGAGAGTCTCGGTCATGTCTACATGTCTCCCGAACCCGTAGGGTCTACACACTTAAGGTTCAGTCACGCTAGGGTTGTAGGGATATGTATATGCAGTAACCCGAATGTTGTTCGGAGTCCCGGATGAGATCCCGGACGTCACGAGGAGTTCCGGAATGGTCCGGAGGTAAAGATTTATATATGGGAAGTCCTGTTTCGGGCATCGGGACAAGTTTCGGGGTTATCGGTATTGTACCGGGACCACCGGAGGGGTCCCGGGGGCCCACCGGGTGGGGCCACCCATCCCCGGGGGCCACATGGGCTGTAGGGGGTGCGCCTTGGCCTACATGGGCCAAGGGCACCAGCCCCACAAGGCCCATGCGCCTAGGGTTTCCAAGGGGGAGGAGTCCTACTAGTGGAAGGCACCTCCTAGGTGCCTTGGGGGGGAGGGAAACCTCCCTAGGCCGCCGCACCCCCTAGGAGATTGGATCTCCTAGGGCCGGCCACCCCCCCTTGGCACCCCTATATATAGTGGGGGGAGAGGAGGGACTTCATACCTTGAGCCCTGGCCTTTGGTTGCCTCCTTCTCCCTCCCCAACACCTCCTCCACCTCCATAGTGCTTAGCGAAGCTCTGCCGGAGTACTGCAGCTCCACCAACACCACGCCGTCGTGCTGCTGCTGGTGCCATCTCCCTCAACCTCTCCTCCCTTCCTTGCTGGATCAAGAAGGAGGAGACGTGGCTGTTCCGTACGTGTGTTGAACGTGGAGGTGCCGTCCGTTCGGCGCAGGTCATCGGTGATTTGGATCACGTCGAGTACGACTACATCATCACCTTGCAAGCTTCCGCACGCGATCTACAAGTGGTATGTAGATGCAAACTCTCTCCCTAGACTCGTTTCTTAGATGAACTCATAGATGGATCTTGGTGAAACCGTAGGAAAAATTTTAATTTTCTGCAACGTTCCCCAACAGCATACTGCTGGGTTGGGTGAGGCGCCTGATAGGATGGCCTTGGTGTGAACCTGGGTGGCAGAGCGGTGTTAGGTACACACACCCGATGCTTCTGAGAGCCAGAATCGAATGAGGAACCAGCGTCATGGCCATGCTTGTGTGAAGCATCGAAGTTAGTGTGACCTGTCTCAGCACTGATGGCCTTATTCACAAACTTCTGGAAGGAAGTGCACTTGTGCAGGCGGAGATCACGGTGAAGCTTGGGGCTAAGTCCCTTGCGGAACCTTGCCTGCTTATTGGCATCAGTGGAAACTTCCTCAGTTGCATAGCGTGCTAGGTTTCCGAACTCCTTGCTGTATGCATCCACAGTGAGTCTACCCTGTGTGAAACTGCAGAACTCCTCACGCTTGCGATCCATAAGACCTTCCGGAATGTGATATTCACGGAAAGCCTCACTGAACTCTGCCCAAGTGGTGACCTGGCCAGCTGGGCGCATGGCCTCATAGTTCTCCCACCAGAGACTGGCGGGGCCTTCAAGATGATAGGTAGCATATGTGACCTTGTTTGTTTCGGCTACGTGTGCAGAACATAGCTTGTGGGTGATGCTGCGAAGCCAATCATCAGCGTCGAGGGGCTCAACGGAGTGATGGAAGGTGGGTGGGTGTAACTTGATGAAGTCACTAAGAGACACCAAGTCGTTCCTCTAGCACAGTGTTGTGTTATGTTCGATGCGTTCCAGCAAACGGTTGGTCTCCCATTTGTTCCTCTCGGCCTCCAGCATGACCTCAGCCAGAGAAGGAGGATGAGGCAGGTTCGCATCTCTAGCCTCACTGCCTTCAACCTGCTCCAGGGCAGAAGGGTTGTTGCGGGTGTTGACCATCCTAGGAAAACAAATCAATTGTTTAGACCATGATGACAAAATTCTGACATAGAAGTGCAAATTGTAAGGGATAACTCAGAATGCAAGATGTTCATCCGTATGACATGGAAATACACAAACTTCTACATTTATTCCATCGTCATACACACCATACAAGGTTTAGTACAAGACCAAACTGAGTACAACAGCGGCGAAAGGAAGATTACATCTCATCAGAGGCATCCCAAGCTCCTATACATTATTTTTCTACACCTTCAGAATCTAGTACAAACTACGTCATATTGCACAAGACGCGCAAGAATGTGGAAATACGACTACTACAAACTACTAGTGTCGTGATCCGGCTCAGTCATCTCCGGCTCCGTAGTAGTCCTCGTAGAGATCCCCCGCATAGCCTGGAAGCGGGACGTGTGGATCCGGGAACTCATGTTCACGTCGAGACTACGGACCATACGGGCTCGGATGAGGCCTCGGCCCCACGAAGGGTGGAAGACGGCGCCCGCGAAGAGGCATGATACCTCCAACATCTGCATAATCAATGTGAGCCGGAAGACGTGTGCGGACAGGGTACAAGTCACGCATATCCAGGTAGCCCGTTTGAACGGCTGGTGCAAGCCGCGTCAAGGTAGCCCAGTGGTCCTAGCAGGTGTTGTGCAATTCCATGCGTAAAGCACGGTTCTCCCGATCTCTCTCCTCTAGCATCTCGGTAGTAGTGCGGAGAAGTGCCTCCTCGTGAGCTACATCGGCATAGAACCCAGTGTAATAGCCCTCTGAACCAGTGTGTGCCGCCGGCAGATAGCGGAACTCAGTATCATTCAGCAAAACATACCCAACTCGGATGATGGAAAACATAGAGTAGGTGTCGGCGTTCTGGGGACGGGGGTCCCCAGACTTGCCTGCTTGTGGCCTGCTGCGTGGCTCCACCAGTGGCCCAGTACGGCTCGTCTTCATCAACCAAACACTCAAGACTATCGCGAGGGGCCAAGCCTTGCAGGGTGGACGACGTAAGGCCTCCTTAGGAGCGGCCTCCCTAGGCAGGCTCGCGAGGAGGCCGAGAGATCAAGGCAAAGGTTACCTCACAAGGTTCCCATGACGCAAGCCATGACGACCAAGGCCAGGCGGGCGCCAGACTGTGCAGTGTCCTCATTTCCCCTTTGGTGCTAAGGGGTCAAGCGCAGGCGTGGAGTACTGAGGCATCAGGCAAAAGTTTCCATATCGGTGCAACAAGACTACGACCAGCAGGACGACAGGACGGAGGTCATCATGTAGCCCAAGATGGCGTCATCACCAGCACCTTTGATAGGCGAAGACCACCTTTAGTCAGGATAGCTTGTACTATTTGTCCCCTTCCAAAATGGTCGTTGTTGGATCCTTTCCCGCTCAATATTTGGGAAGAGGACCAGGGCCTCTATAAATAGGGCTAGCCACCGCAGTAGAAGGGACAAGTTAAGTTCATCCACACACCACACTAGCTCAAGAACACCTCTCCTCGCGCGGCTGTTCTTCCCTTGTACTATTCATCATCAGCCCAAGAGGCAATCCACCACCACACACAGGAGTAGGGTATTACACCACAACGGTGTCCCGAACCTGTATAAATCTTGTGTCTCTTGTGCTGTGAGTTCATCGATCTAGCTTAGGGATCGCGGCGAGGCTGAGAGTGAGATTCGGTAGGGGGAAATCTTAGTGCGCACCCCAGTGTTCGAACCTTAAGGGTTTTGCCGGAACCCTATATCCGACATTTGGCGCCCGGTAGGGGTGCGCCGGAGTCTTCTTTCCGCAGATCCACGTCCCATCGCTTCGTCACATCCATGTCTGACGCCCGTCGAGCCCGCGCCGAGCGCCGGGCTGCTCTCGCCGCTCGCGTCACCCAGACGGCCCCTGTCGGCGGGCCTCCCTATCGTTCCCCGTCGCCTGCCACCAACACCACCACCAGCCCGGTGGGGAACGAGCAGCAAGCGTCCTTGCTGCACCCCTCGGTGCGGCGGGAGTGCCGCACCGCCACTCCGTCGCTGATCCTAGCTGGTTCGTCGTCCCATGCTCGTCGCGCCCCCACGGACACGTAGGCCACGTTGCTCCTAGCGCGTGAGCTCCTGCACTACCGCCCCGTCGATGATCTGTACAAAGAATGGCTCGCTTGCATCATCGAGCTCATCAGCGCCGCATGGGGCTCTCCTGCATCGTCCCTCTCGCTACCTCGCCCTCCGCCAGGTATGGGCGGCGTGGCTCAAGGAGCGCCTCCACCACCTCTCCCCCAAGATGGCGCCCTGGCTCCAAGGCGCACGGCCCCTGGACGTGACCCACCGCATCCAGTGCCCACGCGATAAGAAAGAAGCTGTCAAGAAATCCCTCGGCCTCAAGAAGGCGCCCTCGTACTTCCTACGTTAGCACGACAAGACCGCGTCCCTGCACCGGCGCGACAAGACCGCGTACTGCCTCTGGTAGCGGTGCGCGGGTACCATCAATAGCAAGCTCCGCATCAGCAAAGCACGCCGGTGACCACTGTAGGTTGCCGCGCCTTCACCCTCGAGCTGCGTAGCTCGCCTGGCCGGGCAAGTTCAAGCCGAGCCTACCTTCTCGCTACGATGGCACCCCCGACCCTGCAGAGTTCTTGCAGCTCTACGAGCTAAGCATCGAGGCAGCCAACGGAGACAAGAAGGTCATGGCGAACTGGTTTCCCATGGCGCTCAAGGACGGTGCCCGCTTGTGGCTCCTCAACCTGCCTCCCAGCTCGATCTCGTCCTAGGACGAGATGCGCAACCGCTTCATCGCCAACTTCCAGGGCACTCACGACCGCCCCTCGGCCGCGGGTGACCTGCGCCGCATCAAGCAACGGCCTGGGGAGACCCTGCAGAAATACATCCAGCGCTTCAACAGCGTCCGCCTCAAGATCCCCAAGGTGACGGATGAGGCCATCATCTCGGCGTTCTCTGATAGTGTCTGTGACGTCAAGATGAAGGAGGAGCTCGCCACCCACAACGAGTTGTGCACATCCCTGGAGCTATTCAGCCTGGCAACCAAGTGCGCAAAAGCTGAGGAAGGACGCCTCTCCCTCCTCGAGCTTCCAGCTACTGACCCAGAAGAAAAGAAGACCAAGTCCAAGGACGTGAACTGCAAGGGAGCGGCCGTGCTCGTAGCAGAACCAGACACGAAGCATGGCAAGGACCAGCTGGAGTCGTCCAAGGGCAGCCGACTGTTTTGCGCCTACCACAACCTCCACACCCACAACACCAACGAATGCCAGGAACTCAGGGCCATTCGAGAAGGACACTTCGATCGATGCCCCGCCGCAACGACCGGGGCTACGGCTGAGGAGGAGGACATGGCGGACGACAATGGGACGACCGTGGCCCTCGCCAGGAGTGGCGTGACCGACCTCGTGAGGATCGCTGGCAGAACCAGCCTCGTGAGGGCGCCTGGAGGGATCAGCCTCGCGAGGACCGCCCGCAGGGTAATGCAGGCCTTCCTCCACTACCGCCACCACCGAGAAGGAATGGCGACCATCACCAGGACGAGGGGGCTGGGGGCTTCCCGGAGCCGCGTGCTATCACTTGCATCTTGGGAGGAGCCCAGGCCTCAGCCTCTCAGCGCATCTTCAATCAGTTCGCTCGCGAGGTGAACGCAGTCCTTCCCAAGCTCGAGGCCACACGCCCGCTCAGGTGGTCCAAGTGTGCCATCACCTTCAGCTCAGCAGATCAACTCAAGTGCGCGACTACTGCTGGCGTCCTCCCAATGCTCTTTTCACCAGTCATTAGCAATGTGCAAGTCACCAGGACCCTCATCGATGGCGGCGCAGGGCTTAACATCTTGTCTGTCGAGATGTTCAACAACCTTCAAGTGCCATACGATCAGCTCCAGCCTACCAAGCCTTTCTCAGGAGTTACTGACGGTTCCACCACTCCGGTAGGCCAGGTCCGCCTCCTGATACGTCCATTTTGCATCATGCTTTTATATCAATATTTATTGCATTATGGGCTATTATTATACATTATATCTCAATACTTATGGCTATTCTCTCTTATTTTACAAGGTTTACCATGAAGAGGGGGAATGGCGGCAGCTGGAATTCTGGCAGGAAAAGGAGCAAACATTGGAAACCTATTCTGCACAACTTCAAAAGTCCTGAAACTCCATGAAACAACTTTTTGGATTTAATAAGAATTTATGAGCGAAAGAAATAGGCCAGGGGGCCCACACCCTTTCCAGGAGATAGGGGTGCGCCCCCCCATAAGGCGCGGCCCCCTATCTCCTGGGCCCCCTGGTGGGCCTCCGGTGTCCATCTTCTGCTATATCATCACTTTTACCCTGGAACAAATCGGGGGCAAGCTTACAGGACGAAACTCCGCCACCACGAGGCAGAACCTTGGCCGAATCAATCTAGGGCTCAGGCGGAGCTGTTCTGCCGGGGACACTTCCCTCCGGGAGGGGGAAATCATCACCAACGTCATCACCAACGATCCTCCCATCGGGAGGGGGTTAATCTCCATCAACATCTTCACCAGCACCATCTCCTCTCAAAACCCTAGTTCATCTCTTGTATCCAATCTTGTATCAAAACCACAAATTGGTACCTGTGGGTTGCTAGTAGTGTTGATTACTCCTTGTAGTTGATGCTAATTGGTTTACTTGGTGGAAGATCATATGTTCATATCCTTTATGCATATTATTACTCCTCTAATTATGAACATGAATATGCTTTGTGAGTAGTTACGTTTGTTCCTGAGGACATGGGTGAAGTCTTGCTATTAGTAGTCATGTGAATTTGGTATCCGTTCGATATTTTGATGAGATGTATGTTGTCTTTTCCTCTAGTGGTGTTATGTGAACGTCGACTACATGACACTTCACCGTTATTTGGGCCTAGAGGAAGGTATGGTGAAGTAATAAGTAGATGATGGGTTGCTAGAGTGACGGAAGCTTAAACCCTAGTTTATGTGTTGCTTCGTTAGGGTTTGATATGGACCCATATTTTTAATGTTGTGGTTAGGTTTACGTTAATACTCTTTTTTGTAGTTGCGGATGCTTGCAATAGGGGTTAATCATAAGTGGGATGCTTGTCAAAGTTAGGGCAGTACCCAAGTACCGGTCCACCCACATATCAAATTATCAAAGTACCGAACGCGAATCTTATGAACGTGATGAAAACTAGCTTGACGATAATTCCCAATGTGTCCTCGGGAGCTCCTTCTTCATTATTAGAATTTGTCCAGGCTTATGCTTTGCTACATAAAGGATTGGGCCACCTTGCTGCACTTTATTTACTTTATTTACTTTTTGCTCGTTACTATTTATCTTATTACAAAACTATCTATTACCTACAATTTCAGTGCTTGCAGAGAAAACCTTACTGAAAACCGCTTATCATTTCCTTCTGCTCTTCGTTGGGTTCGACACTCTTACTTATCGAAAGGACTACGATAGATCCCCTACACGTGTGGGTCATCAAGACTCTTTTCTGGCGCCATTGCCAGGGAGTGTAGTGCTTTTGGTGAGTGGAACTTGGTAAGGAAACATTTATATAGTATGCTGAAATTTTCTGTTACTTGTCACTACGGAAACTAATCCTTTGAGGGGCTTGTTTGGGGTATCTTCATCCCAACCAGAAGAGCAAAGAGATGCTCCTCAACCTACTGAAATTTATGAAAATATTCACTTTGAGATTCCTTCGGGTATGATAGAAAAACTGTTAGCTAATCCTTTTGCAGGAGACGGAACATTGCATCCCGATTTAAACCTTATCTTTGTGGATGAAGTTTGTGGATTATTTAAGCTTGCAGGTATTCCCGATGATGTTGTCAAAAGGAAGGTCTTCCCTTTATCTTTGAAGGGAGATGCAATGACATGGTATAGGCTATGTGATGATACGAGATCTTGGGATTATAAGCGATTGAAGTTCGAATTTCACCAGAAGTTCTATCCTATGCATCTTGTTCATCGTGATCGTAATTACATATATAATTTCTGGCCTCGCGAAGGAGGAAGCATCGCTCAAGCTTGGGGGAGGCTTAACTCAATGTTATATTCATGCCCCAATCATGAGCTCTCTCTGGAAATGATTATTCAGAATTTGTATGCTCGGCTTTCTCTTGATAATCGCAACCTGCTCGATACTTCCTATGCTGGTTCTTATATGCTGAAGACTATTGATTTCAAATGGGACTTATTGGAAAGAATTAAATGCAACTCTAAAGATTGGGGTTCCGACGATGGTAAGGAGTCAGGTATGACACCTAAGTTCGATTGTGTTAAATCTTTTATGGATACCGATACTTTCCGTGGATTTAGCTCTAAGTATGGACTTGACTCTGAGATAGTAGCTACCTTTTGTGAATCTTTTGATACTCACGTTGATCTCCCTAAAGATAAGTGGTTTAAATACAATCCTCCTGTTGAAGTGAAAGTAGTTGCACCTATTACAGTCGAAGAAAAGACTATTACCTATAGTGATCCTATTGTTCCTATTGCTTATGTTGAAAAACCTCCTTTTTCTGTTAGGATAAAAGATCATGCTAAATCTTCGACTGTTGTTCGTATAAGTAATACTAGGACTTATACACCTCCTGAGCAAATTAATGTTGAACCTAGTATTGCTATGGTTAAAGATCTCTTGGATGAAGACTTAGATGGGCATGTTATTTCTTTCTTCTGTGAAACTGCTAATATTGCAAGACCCGATAATAAGACACGTAGACCTGTTGAAGGCACGCCTGTTATTTAAACATATAAGAAGCCTAGCCGACCCGCTCTCCTGAGGCCTCCTCGTTTTCGCGCCGCGCGTGGTCGTCCGATTGGGTCTGGTCAGGTCAACGTGCATGTGGTGACCGTTCGATTTTCACTGGTTGTTTTGACTCAGTAGTCCTGCATGGAACTCGATGACTGGTGGGCTTAGCGAGTTCTCTGGTTGGCTGGGTTCGAATTTCTCGGGTGACCACTCCTGCCTCGTCGTGTGGCTGTTTCGGCGCTGACCGCGCCCAGTATGGACGACGGGGTTGGCCGACGCATGCACACTCAGCTGGCGTGCCCTTGTCTCACTGGTGGGTGGGCCGGTGCTTCTGCTGGCCCCGCTCGTCGGCTGCGCTGGCTCGGTTCGGCTCCCCACGGGATGGGTTTGTGTGGGCGATCGTGTGTTCTTGCGCGGGGACCCACACGGTATGGGCTGTGCACGAACGGTCGTGCCTCGTCGCGCGTCGCACGGTGGATAGGCCATGGCGTGGAGGCAGCGGTTAGCTGCTGAGGATATACCCGTCGGTTCTTTGTGCGGGATGACGTGTGGGGCACCATGCTCTCTGGTCCTACCCGTTGGCGGGTGGTGTTTATTCTTCTGTGTCCATCCTTTCTGTCCGGGTTGGGAGGGAGTTGTTGGCGTGCGGTGTGGCTGATGCACGGCTCGACCAGCAGGACGTGTGGTCCCCGCGCTGTGGACCCCGCCTCTGGGTCGCGTGCACTGATCCTGCGCGCCCCTCTCTTGCACGGGTGGCTTTCACCCGCTGTCTTGGTGCTTGTATGACGGTGGTCCCGAATGGCCCGCTTAGGACGCGTGTCTTTGACATGGTGGTGGGTCTGTTTCGGTTCGCCAGGTGCTGCCTGCTGTGGGGAGAGGTCGCACCCGTCCTTTCTAGGCTGACCGATGCATCGTGCGCGTGGGGGCCCTAGCTGACTAGATTTTGTCACCATTTGTTTTCTTTCGTAGGTGATTGATAATGGACCCGGTGCAATTGTTGTCCCACCGCCCGAGGTGGTCTACGGCGAGGAACGACCGCGCCCGACGCCGTCCTCCAACCCGTACTTCCCAACCCGGTACATGCCCAAGGATTCCGGCGCACCTCGAAGGAAGGACCAAGGCCTGGGACGACTTGTCCTCTTCTTCCTCTAACATCTCCCTGCCAGCTGCTGCTTATTAGTAGGGAGGGAGGGAGGGAGGGAGTGGAAAAGATAGATGGCGGCGGCGGCTGGACCTGGCTGAGTTGTTTGGGGAGTTGCGCACACGTCGAGCGATGGCGAGCGCATCCGACGCCGATACACCGAGGTGAGATTCACCCGTTCTTTCTCTCCCCATGCGGCCTCCTCCGCTCGGCCCTGATTATCTCACATTACGGGTTCTGGTTGATCTTTGTTGGTTAAAGTATGTGTTGTTGTGACCTTGAGAATATTTTTTATTTTATCACTGTATAACTAAATATTTATTTATGAACCAGAGTCCTCATCTCCCTATCTGTGTCCCTCAGTTTTCTATTGGCCAAAACAAAATATGCAATCTATTGTTGAAAGACCAACTTGTCCGCAAAATACCTTGCAAACTGCGGCACGTTGAGGTACATCCTTGTATTTTCTTGTTGATTTTCTGATGCAAGAAGCGCAGGAGCCCTGTCAGTTGCTAACTGATGTATATAATAATCATCGGTTGTCGTTTTTATTCAGCTAGGAGGTCTGTGCGAGTTAGAGGTTATATGAGACAAGGGCTTGGTCCTATTAAATGGAAAGGCCATAATTATTAGTCCAAGTGATATTGAAGTTACGTTTGAGAATTTTCCCTACTACCTTAGGTGATGTTTTGACTTAATGTTCCTTTGATTTTCTTGACGTCTTATGCTGTTTTTTAGCTTCTTCATATGCTTGACTTAATGTTCTGTCACGTATTTATACCTTTATATATTTATTGATGTCCATTTATGCAGCGAGAATACGAAGGATGTGCTCTTATCATGTTCATTCCTACATTTGGAAAATAAGGGATTCATTTAGCAGTTCTCGGAAGTTTCTTCAATAAACCAGCGAATTTATCATCTGGTCCATCAAGTAAATTATTTTTTGTCATTGCATATTGTCTCCGTTGAATGAAATTTATGTCCTTGAGCCATGTCAGATTACATGCTTTTTGTGAACACCATTACTTATAAGTATCCATCTCATTATGTATCAGGTTCTGAGATTTATTAGGAAACATTGATGAAGGCACTTGCCAAACATTTTGGTGCTATACTACTTGTTGATTTGTTGCTATTGCCGGACATACTGAGAACTTCATGAATACCTTAAATAGTGATATTTCTGTGTTGATTTTGTTTGAAACAAAATTGTATGTGGCTGTCCATGCACACACGGTATTCAATTTTTTATATAGTGTAGAAGTGGTGTGGAAGTTAAAGCATCTGTGACTGCATGTGGATATATTTTGTCAACCCATGTAACATTGCCTTTAAACATGATTTAGGATTTTCATTATGTGCAACTCTGCCCAGATTGAGTACCAAGTTGTTTGTTTCGTGCCTAGGTGAGGTCATTATGGCGGTACTTGATGCTCTAATGTTCATCTGTGTTATGGAGTTGGTTCTTTTGAAGTTAAAAGTAGTTGTATGTTCGTACGATGCTCTTCTCAGGTTTTAAGCCTAGGTGAAGGCATAACATGTGGTAATGTATGTTCTTTTCGATCTGCCTGCGGCTGGTTTTTTACCTCTTCTAGGTTGTTTTGCGTATTGTGGTTTCCCTTCATTCCACATGGTCTATGAGTTGCGAGGATTTAGGGTCTAGGAACTGACAGGCTCTTGTTTCTGTTGCTGATTAGAGCTTTGGTTAAGGTGCGTTCTTTTTTAGTGTAGTCGGCATTCTGTTGTTGCTCCTGTGATAAATTGTTAGTTAGACTTGTGCTTAACTAGCGATTCTTACAGAGATGTACTTTCAGTGAGAAGAAAAGGCCATATTTTTTGATAGCAAGGATGACGATCTTGCAGCTTTCTGCACATAGTTTCATTCTTATCTTATATACTTTATTTGTAGCATATAAAACAGGAATATAGCTGTTCTATGTTAGAGTATGAATTAGAATCCAAATCAGCAATTGTAAAAATGAACAATAACTTCTATTTCGTCATATATGCAATGTCCCCAATTTTATTGTTTTTCCTTTTTGGTTCTATAGGATTGCAACCGGAGGAGCCGGAGAACACGACCCCTGTCCTATGTGCGGCCATATCCCCCATGGCTTCTACAAGGACCATATCCCCCATGGTTTTTAGGGGACTCTTTTGAAAGGCATGTGTGTACAGAACACATGTTTCATCGTCTTCTCTTTTTTTCATGAGTTGTTGAACAGATCTTATGAAGCTTGATTGATAGTGTTTCAACTCAGATGAAGTGTTCTGGATGATCAGTTTTGCAGATCCTGGAGATCATTATACCTTCTGTACAATGCACCGTTCGGGAGTGTTGCATGCCTTTGTATTGTGTTCCTGAACCTTGCTAAGTTTGTCCATGTCCAAGTCTTCTGTTCTAAGAACTCTTTTCTTGCATCCACAATAACCATACATATTTACATTTCCATTTTCGAATTGTGAACTGTAGCTGACTAAAACTTTGGTATAAAATAAAGCCCTTGTTGGTAAATGGGGCATGTTATTAGCAATGTTTGCCTGTTCAGGTCTTCCAAGACCAAAATCATCAGAAATCCAGAACATACAACACTTTTTTTTGAACATAGGTTACCCTGATACAAGTCTTCGTTCAATTTTCTTATACGGAGGGGTTGGAATAGTTACCATACATGCTTTCTCAAAACATATGTATCTTGATAAAGCGATCGATCAGGGCGCATTAGAGGCAGAAGAAGAGAAAAATGTTTGGGGCGTCTGTGGCGTTGAACATTCAGTGCTTATGTAAAAACTCTAGAAATGTGTTTGAATCGCAAAAAAAGAGTTCGTAGTTCTTATTCATACTTGAAACACGCGAGGCTTTGCAAATTAAACCATGTTTTTTTTCAGGGCGCATATGGATTTAGCAGACCACAACTAAACCGACTGTATATACATGGCCTATCCTTAGTAAATGAAACTATTTTCATCGCAAACATGGCTTTAGTTGAAGGTTCTTGCAGCATGAAACTATTTTCATCGACAACATGTCTTCAGCAGGTCTCTGCGCCATTTGGTGCAACGGGTCAACTAGTTTCTATTAAAATAGGAGATCATTGTTATCACGGCTTATGTGATATGGGTGCTAGTGCTAGTGCTAGTGCGATACCTTATGATCTTTATAAAGAAATTATGCACGATATTGCACCTGTTGAATTAGAAGACATTGATTTTACTATTAAGCTTGCTAATATGGATACCATCAAACCTATTGGGATTGTTAGAGATGTTGAAGTTTTGTGTGGGAAGGTTAAATACCCTGCTGATTTTCTTGTTCTTGCTTCCTCACAAGATGATTTTTGTCCCATTATTTTTGGTAGACCCTTCTTGAATACATCTAGTGCTAAGATTAATTGTGAAAGGAATATTGTCACTGTTGGCATAGATGGTATGTCTCATGAGTTTAATTTTGCCAAGTTTAGTAGACAACCTCGTGAAAGGGAACCATCTAGTAAGGATGAAATTATTGGTCTTGCTTCCATTGTTGTTCCTCCAAATGATCCGTTAGAACAATATATGCTAGACCATGAAAACGATATGTTTATGAAGGAAAGGGAAGAAATAGATGAAGTGTTCCTTAAATAGGAACCTATGCTGAAACATAACCTTCCCATTGAAATTCTTGGGGATCCCCCTCCACCCAAGGGTGATCTCGTGTTTGAACTCAAACCCTTACCTGATAATCTTAAGTATGCTTATCTTGATGAAAAAGAAATACATCCTATTATTATTAGTGCTAACCTTTCAGAGAAAGAAGAAGAAAGATTATTGAAAACTCTGAAGAAGCACAGAGCTGCTATTAGATATACTCTGGATGATCTTAAGGGCATTAGTCCCACATTATGTCAACACAAAATTTCAGTGGAGAAAGATGTCAAACCAGTTAGAGATCCTCAAAGACGATTAAATCCCAAGATGAAGGAAGTGGTAAGAAAGGAAATTCTAAAGCTCCTTGAGGCATGTATTATTTATCCCGCTGCTAATAGTGAATGGGTAAGCCCTGTCCATTGTGTCCCTAAAAAGGGAGGTATTACCGTTGTTCCTAATGATAAAGATGAATTGACCCCGCAAAGAATTATTACAGGTTATAGGATGGTAATTGATTTTCGTAAGTTAAATAAAGCTACTAAGAAAGATCATTACCCTTTACCTTTTATTGTTCAAATGCTTGAAAGGCTATCCAAACACACTCATTTCTGCTCTCTAGATGGTTATTCTGGCTTCTCTCAGATACCCGTGTCAGCGAAGGATCAATCTAAAACTACTTTTACTTGCCCTTTTGGTACTTTTGCTTATAGACGTATGCCTTTTGGTTTATGTAATGCACCTACTACCTTTCAAAGATGCATGATGGCTATATTTTCTGATTTTTGTGAAAAGATTTGTGAGGTATTTATGGATGACTTCTCCGTCTATGGATCCTCTTTTGATGATTGTTTGAGCAACCTTGATCGAGTTTTGCAGAGATGCGAAGACACTAGTCTCATCCTGAATTGGGAAAAGTGTCACTTTATGGTTAATGAAGGCATTGTCTTGGGGCACAAGATCTCCGAGAGAGGTATTGAAGTTGATAAAGCCAAAGTTGATGCTATTGAAAAGATGCCATGTCCCAAGGACATAAAAGTTATAAGAAGTTTCCTTGGTCACGCCCGCTTTTATAGGAGGTTAATTAAGGACTTTTCTAAAATCTCTAGGCCTCTGACTTATTTATTGCAAAAATATATTCCTTTTGTCTTTGATGATGATTGTGTAGAAGCATTTGAAACACTAAAGAAAGCTTTGATCACTACACCTATTGTTCAGCCACCTGATTGGAATTTACCTTTTGAAATTATGTGCGATGCTAGTGATTATGTTGTAAGTGTTGTTTTAGGGCAAAGAGTTGATAAGAAATTGAATGTTATCCAGTATGCTAGTAAGACTCTTGATACTGCCCAGAGAAATTATGCTACTACTGAAAAATAGTTCTTAGCAGTTGTGTTTGCATGTGATAAGTTTAGACCTTATATTGTTGATTCTAAAGTTACTATTCACACTGATCATACTGTTATTAAATATCTTATGGAAAAGAAAGATGCTAAGCCTAGATTCATTAGATGGGTTCTCTTGCTCCAAGAATTTGACTTGCATATTATTGATAGAAAGGGAGCTGAGAATCCCGTTGCAGACAACTTGTCTAGGTTAGAGAATGTTCTTGATGACCCACTGCCTATTAATGGTAGCTTTCCTGATGAACAATTAGCGGTCGTCAATGCTTCTCGTACTGCTCCTTGGTATGCTGACTATGCTAATTACATTGTTGCTAAATATATACCGCCTAGTTTCACATACCAGCAAAAGAAAAAGTTCTTTTATGATTTAAGACATTACTTCTGGGATGATCCACACCTTTATAAGGAAGGAGTAAATGGTGTTATTAGATGTTGTGTGCCTGAGCATGAACAGGAACAGATCCTACATAAGTGTCACTCTGAATCCTATGGAGGACACCACGCTGGAGATAGAACTGCACACAAGGTACTACAATCTGGTTTTTATTGGCCTACTCTCTTTAAAGATGCTCGTAAGTTTGTCTTATCTTGTGATGAATGTCAAAGAATAGGTAACATTAGTAGACGTCAAGAAATGCCTATGAATTATTCTCTTGTTATTGAACCGTTTGATGTTTGGGGCTTTGATTATATGGGACCTTTTCCTGCCTCCAATGGTTATACACATATTTTAGTTGTTGTTGATTACGTTACTAAGTGGGTAGAAGCTATTCCAACTAGTAGTGCTGATCATAACACTTCTATTAAAATGCTTAAAGAAGTTATTTTTCCGAGGTTTAGAGTCCCTAGATATCTTATGACTGATGGTGGTTCACATTTTATTCATGGTGCTTTCCGTAAGATGCTTGCTAAGTATGATGTCAATCATAGAATAGCGTCTCCTTATCACCCGCAGTCTAGTGCTCAAGTAGATTTGAGCAATAAAGAGCTCAAATTAATTTTGCAAAAGACTGTGAATAGATCTAGAAAGAATTGGTCCAAAAAACTTGATGATGCATTATGGGCCTATAGAATTGCATACAAAAATCCTATGGGTATGTCTCCTTATAAGATGGTTTAAGGAAAAGCATGCCATTTACCTCTTGAACTTGAACATAAGGCATATTGGGCTATTAAGGAGCTCAATTATGACTTCAAACTTGCTGGTGAGAAAAGGTTATTTGATATTAGCTCACTTGATGAATGGAGAAGCCAAGCTTATGAGAATGCCAAGCTTTTCAAAGAAAAAGTCAAACGCTGGCATGATAAGAGGATACAAAAGCGTGAGTTTAACGTAGGAGATTATGTGTTATTGTTCAACTCTCGTTTAAGATTTTTTGCAGGAAAACTTCTCTCAAAATGGGAAGGTCCCTACGTTATCGAGGAGGTCTATCGTTCAGGTGCTATAAAAATCAACAACTTCGAAGGCACAAACCCGAGGGTGGTAAATGGTCAAAGAATTAAACATTATATTTCAGGTAATCCTATCAATGCTAAAACTAATATTATTGAAATCGTAACCCCTGAGGAATACATAAGCGACACTTTCCAGAATGTTCCAGACTCCGAAAAGGTATAGGTATGTGGTACGGTAAGTAAACCGACTCCAAAACAACTCCAATGCCAAATTTTATAAGTTTTGGAATATTTAAGAATTTTAGGAAGAAAGAAGTAGTTCGAAAGGGACACGAGGCTCCCACGAGATAGGAGGGTGCGCCCCCCCTGTAGGGTGCACCCCATGTCTCGTGGGCACCTCGTGTGCCTCCCGGACTCCGTTTTCTGGTATGTTACGTATTTTGGTCGGTAAAAATTCATTATATATACTCCCGAAGGTTTTGACCAATGTATCACGCAAATATCCTCTGTTTTTATTTCGAGCTATTTCTGTTTCAGATCTAGAGCATCATGTCGTCTCCAAGCGCTCCCAAGGACAAGTTTTTCGAGAGGGTTATCAACCCCTATCTCGCGGAGGTGCTGCATCATCCTCAAACCATTGAGATGAGTGAGGGGGTGCTGCACATCCACGATGTGGAGGGACCAAGGCGTACTGGGAGCATGGAGACAAAGCTCGAAGCCGTGGAGCAAGAAGTTTGCAAGTGTCAAGGGATGGTGGAGCATGGACTCAATGCCAACCAGATGATGATCACGGAGTTCACCAACAACCACAAGTTGGATGCCAAAGTCATTGGGGAGACCATCTTCAAGCTTCAAGAGAAAATCGAGCACCTCCAAGCCTTGATTTATGACCTGCAAAACCAGAAATGTGAGTATGAATTTAGATTCAAAAGGATGAGTTTGGCTGCAGATTTAAGGATCCCGGAGACTCGATCATCCTTCTATGATGGAGAGCCTATGCCTTGGAAGACGGACGGCAAGCCTACATCATTAACAACTCCTACTTCACCACCCCCGAGGAAATAATCACATGGGTATGGGCACTCCCCTTGGCAACTGCCAAGCTTGGGGGAGGTGCCCCGGTATCGTATCACCATCACACTCCTATCTTTACCGCTTTATTTAGTTTGATCCTTTTAGTAGCTTCTTGATCTAGTAGATTGAAGTTTTGATATTAAGTACTTTTGAGTTTTGCTTTGTGATCTCTTTTTGTAATCGAGTTCGTGTGCTATCTATAATAAAGATTAGTGTTGAGTCAAGGGCTTTGCTATGATTGCTATGATCTTGAGAAAGTAGAAAGAATAAAAGAGTTCATATTGATCTCATGGATAGTGATAACTTCACACATAGAAAGTATGAGGCATAAAAATTATTGAGAGTTGATGAACGTAGCCTTGGTCATCGTTGCAATTAATAGGAGGTAATAAGGAAAGAGGGGTTCACATATAAATATATTATCTTGGACATCTTTTATGATTGTGAAGCACTCATTAAGTATGACATGCTAAAAGAGTTGATGTTGGACAAGGAAGACAACGTAATGGTTTATGTTTTCCGACATCTCAGTTAAAGTATATTGTCATTGACCTGCCAAACATGTTGAGCTTGCCTTTCCCCCTCATGCTAGCCAAATTCCTTGCACCAAGTAGAGATACTACTTGTGCTTCCAAATATCCTTAAACCCAGTTTTGCCATGAGAGTCCACCATACATACCTATGGATTGAGTAAGATCCTTCAAGTAAGTTGTCATCGGTGCAAGCAATAAAAATTTCTCTCTAAATATGTATGACTTATTAGTGCGGAGAAAATAAGCATTGTACGAACTTGTTGTGGAAGTAATAAAAGCGACAGACTGCATAATAAAGGTCCACATACAAGGGGCAATATAAAGTGACGTTCTTTTGCATTAAGATTTTATACATCAACCCTAAACGCGCATGACAACCTCTGCTTCCCTCTGCGAAGGGCCTATCTTTTACTTTATGTTTTTACTTTATGCTTGAGTCAAGGTGATCCTCACCTTTCCCCTTTTTCATTTTATCCTTTGGCAAGCTCCTCGTGTTTGAAAGATCATGATATATATATCCAATTGGATGTAAGTTGGCATAGGCTATTATTGTTGACATCACCTAAAGGTGAATACGTTGGGAGGCAACACAATAAGCCCCTATCTTTCTTAGTGTCCGGCTGAAACTCTATAACCACAAGTATTGCGTGAGTGTTAACAATTGTAGGACACTAAGAGATAGTTGAGTATGTGAGCTTGCTGAAAAGCTCTATTATTGACTCTTTCTGATGTTACGATAAATTGCAATTGCTTCAATGACTGAGATTACAGTTTGTTAGTTCTCAATGAAGTTTTTGAACCATACTTAACATTGTGAATTGCATATTACTTGAGCATAGGAAATCATATGACAAAAATCTATATATGTTGCTGTTATTAGAAAGATCATGATGCCCTCATGTCTGTATTTTATTTTTATCGACACCTCTATCTCTAAACATGTGGACATATTTTTCGATTTCGGCTTCCGCTTGAGGACAAGCGAGGTCTAAGCTTGGGGGAGTTGATACATCCATTTTTTATCATGCTTTTATATCAATATTTATTGCATTACGGGTTGTTATTATACATTATATCTCAATACTTATGGATATTCTCTCTTATTTTACAAGGTTTACCATGAAGAGGGGGAATGCCGGCAGCTGGAATTCTGGCTGGAAAAGGAGCAAATGTTGGAAACCTATTCTGCACAACTCCAAAAGTCCTGAAACTCCACGAAACAACTTTTTGGATTTAAGAAGAATTTATGAGCGAAAGAAATAGGCCAGGGGGCCCACACTCTATCCAGGAGACAGGGGGGCGCCCCCCCTATAGGGCGCGACCCCCTATCTCCTAGGCCCCCTGGTGGGCCTCCGGCGTCCATCTTCTACTATATCATCACTTTTACCCTAGAAAAAATCGGGGGCAAGCTTACGGGACAAAACTCCGCCGCCACGGGGCGGAACCTTGGCGGAATCAATCTAGGGCTCTGGCGGAACTGTTCTGCCGGGGACTCTTCCCTCCGGGAGGGGGAAATCATCACCAATGTCATCACCAATGATCCTCTCATCGGGAGGGGGTCAATCTCCATCAACATCTTCACCAGCACCATCTCCTCTCAAAACCCTAGTTCATCTCTTGTATCGAATCTTGTATCAAAACCACAAATTGGTACCTGTGGGTTGCTAGTAGTGTTGATTACTCCTTGTAGTTGATGCTAATTGGTTTACTTGGTGGAAGATCATATGTTCAGATCCTTTATGCATATTCTTACTCCTCTGATTATGAACATGAATATGCTTTGTGAGTAGTTACGTTTGTTTCTGAGGACATGGGTGAAGTCTTGCTATTAGTCGTCATGTGAATTTGGTATTCGTTCGATATTTTGATGAGATGTATGTTGTCTTTTCCTCTAGTGGTGTTATGTGAACGTCGACTACATGACACTTCACCATTATTTGGGCCTAGTGGAAGGCATGGGGAAGTAATAAGTAGATGATGTGTTGCTAGAGTGACGGAAGCTTAAACCCTAGTTTATGCGTTGCTTCGTTAGGGGTTGATATGGACCCATATGTTTAATGTTGTGGTTAGGTTTACCTTAATACTCCTTTTTGTAGTTGCGGATGCTTGCAATAGGGGTTAATCATAAGCGGGATGCTTGTCCAAGTTAGGGTAGTACCAAAGTACCGGTCCACCCACATATCAAATTATCAAAGTACCGACCGCGAATCTTATGAACGTGATGAAAACTAGCTTGACGATAATTCCCAATGTGTCCTCGGGAGCTCCTTCTTCATTATTAGAATTTGTCCAGGCTTATGCTTTGCTACATAAAGGATTGGGCCACCTTGCTGCACTTTATTTACTTTATTTACTTTTTGCTCGTTACTATTTATCTTATCACAAAACTATCTATTACCTACAATTTAAGTGCTTGCAGAGAAAACCTTACTGAAAACCGCTTATCATTTCCTTCTGCTCCTCGTTGGGTTCGACACTCTTACTTATCGAAAGGACTACGATAGATCCCCTACACTTTTGGGTCATCACCTCCCTGTCATGTTGGGACAGCACGACAACTACCGCACCGAGCTCATCAACTTTGATGTGGCCCACATCCACCTGCCATACAATGCCATCCTCGGGTATCCAGCCCTGGCCAAGTTCATGGCGGTGACCCACCACGGCTACAACGTCCTCAAGATGCCAGGAAGCGGCGGAATTGTCATGGTCCCCTTTTAAGAGAGAGATGCGGTGTGCTCCCTCAAGTGCGCCTTCCAAGCTGCATCAATCAAGGACCCGGACAACTCAGGCAAGAACCCTCCTGAGGCAATCCCCAAAAAGAAGAAGCAACCGCTCCACACAAGGCCTCAGGAGGTTGGCATCTCAGGTGGTGCCGCGTCAGGATCAGCGCCCGTGCATGGTGCGCCTCCTTCCATCGCATAGGAAGGCGCGCCCGGCGCCCTCCTCGGGCAAGGCTCGGGGGCTCTCTTCTAGAGGGCCTTAGACCTTGCCAACATCACGAGGGAGGCGGTCGAGCACCACTTGGAGGCGTGCTTCACGGCAGGTTTCCCTCAGGAAGGCACGGGGCGTGGAAAGCCAACGTTCGGGAGTTCATCGCCAAGACCACTCAGGAGCTTCAGGAAGCGAGAGCCATGCGCGGTGGCCGCCGCTTGCCTGGCATGGCCCCCCATCCAGGCGAGGATGGTGGGCTGCGCGTCTGCATGGACGTCCCAGGGCTCAACCGAGCCGCATTTCACGAGCGCCTCTGGCCTTCGCACGTAGGATGCTGCGAGGGTCCATCGCACACCTACGTATGCATGCCTTTCGGCCTGCCGAATGCGGCTGCCACCTACTAGCGTCACCTGCGGAGCATTCTGGTGGCTTAGGAGGCCAGGCATCATGAGGTCCTAGCGGAGATGGAGACAGTCCTCAAGGAGACACCTGGACACCCAGAGCCTCCCGAGGCTCACAGCCCCGGCGGCTCGTGAGGGTCGCGCTCTTCACCACGCATCTCCAAGCTGCTCCAACACCCCCATCTACAATGGAACCAGGTGACATCTTCCAAGTTCATTTCAGCTGGGAGCGCCCTCAGGGCTGCATCATTCCCATGCCGCGTGGGTCTGTCCCTGCGGCATGTATCTTTTTCTTATGTCTTTAGCTTACCTTGCTGGGGGCGCCCCTCGGGCTACATCATCCCCGAGTCGCTCGGGTCTGACCCAGTGGCATGTATCCATTCTGTGTTTACCTAAGCTGATTTGCCTTTCATGCCTAATCTGTCTGTGATTATCACCTGCCACCTACCACGAGTCTGCCCCGCTCTCATGCAATTCGCTTGCGTGTTAAATGGGGGGCTCCTGAGCATCGCGACTCAGGAGCTCTTACTGGCTCTCCAGCCCTCACCCCTGGTGTCGGGGATATACCCCGCAGCTTAAACCGGCCGGAAGTTTAACCCGGCCGGACTTGGCGGTTTATCTGAAGACCCCGCTGGCACTTGGCGATTCACCGGGCGACCCGTTTGGACCTGGCGGTTCACGACTCATTGGTAATCCGGCAGGCGGGTGCGAGGAGCGACAAGACCTGGTGGCCCAACAGGCGGTTCATGAAGGCCGGTTCATACTATGGTGGGCCGGTTTAAGAGGAAAGGCATAAGGAATATTTGTCTTACAAGGAGTTAAGACCTGGACTTGTATCCCGTTTGTATTAGAGATAGACTAGTCTTAATCCTAATAGGACTCCACATGTAACCCGCCCCTTCAACATATATAAGGAGGGGCAGGGCTCCCCAAAGAGGGAGAAGCTACAAGCAAGAAGAAACAATCTTAGGGCTAGACACAAAGAGGAGAGCCGGTTTACAGCGACTCCCTCATGATGATAATGAGACCTAGCCTCAAACAGCATGTAGGGTTTTTACCGGATGATGTTTCCCGGGGCCCGAAGCTGTCTAAATCCTTGTCTTGTGTTGCGTCTCTCGATTCCGCTCAACCCCTCTCAAGCTACCACATAGATGCGTTGGCCTCGCGACTAAGTCCTGACACCAAGGACATCTGACGTGTTAATTCCACGACAGTTGGCGCCCACCGTGGGGCCTGCGCACGGTGGTGATGAGTTCTTGAAGGGATTTCCTTCAGGGATCGAGAAGTTCGCATGGAAGAAAAGCCGGAACGGAACAATCGCGTTGGATAACCCGGCATGACAACCCTGGACACAGCGGACAAGTCAAAGGAAATTAGAGTTTCGTTTA
Source organism: Triticum aestivum (assembly GCF_018294505.1). Lineage (NCBI taxonomy): Eukaryota > Viridiplantae > Streptophyta > Magnoliopsida > Poales > Poaceae > Triticum > Triticum aestivum. The sequence goes on from NC_057795.1 coordinate 198,097,376, forward strand.
TGTGTGCATCTGCTATTCATATGATCCGTCCAAATTCAGAATCAGCCAAGTTCGACGGAAGGTTTTTCACCGAAATCATCACAGATATTTGCCGCAGATTCAGTGGCCGGGTCTGGCTGCTACTGATCTTGACTGTTTGACTCACGTATCCGTGTAGTTGCAGTCCATGTATGTTTCAATTTCCCGAGAAATTCCAAACCGGTGGCTGGAGGCGGACCAAAGACGATCTGCTATGCTACTTGCATATACTTGGAAAAAAAGGGAGATCATTGTGGTGGAGAAAGCAACTAGGATCGGTCTACCACAACGGACAGCCCCGAGTATTACTCCGTTGCTACTGTTTGCATAAAGGGTCCACCAAATACCAGAGTATTATCCACGTAAAGACTCAGATTTTGGAAAGGAATAATCTATACAGCAAGGTCCAAATTCGTTTTTTAATCGCTGCTTTTATCAAACCAGCAACTAGCACTACTCACGTGAAGCCCTTTCCAACAAGCGGGACCGGCTGCTATTTTATTCGACGACCGGCCGCGATACAGGCAAGAGCTCAGTACATCGGTCAAATCTACTGGAGATGGAATACTATACAAGAAGATTTTTCCGCCAGAGTCCACCACGGGTGGCGTTTGAGAGCCAGCTTGACCCGCCGGTCTCCAACACGGACAAAGCGATCCTCCTTACTAGCGGAGTTTTCTACAAAGGCAGAGTGGGTCATGGGCCGCCCAAGTTTGAAAAAAAAAGAGGTTAAGAGAAGGCTGCGACCCGGAAACGGAGAGACGTGACCACGGAGTTGTTGTCATTGGAACCAAGTACTGTTACTCTCCGCCCATATGGAAATCAAAAGAAAGGAAAAGGAAAGTTAAGAGAAGGATACGTGAGGCAAAGGCCATATCAGATCAGATAGAGGCTAATCAGTGTCCACGTAAAGATCATTTGTCGTTCACAAACATCAGGTGATATTCATCCAAATTTATCTTATTAACGCTTATTATTTTTTGTCAAAGAGCAATTACTTTGCCCTGTAATATTTTTATACAGACAACAAATTTATGCCATTATACCGTGGATATGAAGCGCGTGCCAGTATAATTTTGCACTGGTGTACCTCCGGGCCATGCTGCTCGACAGATACATGTGCAAATCGCCGCCCCCGCTGTTCGGTTTACATCTGTCCGCGTCTACGGCCGGGTCGCCTGTCCGCGTCGGCTTACAATGCCACGGTCGACTCGTCTGTTGTCCGGGCGAATCAGGTGTTATCCCCTATATATTTTATCGGCACATACTTTGTTTGAGAACAATTACTCTGGTATGTGGTATTTTTTCGCAGGGCCATTATTCATTTCAAAGGTGTTGCAAAGGGGCATGCGCTGATATTTTTGTACTACCGCGTTCGTGCCGTGCTGCTTGACGGATACATGCGCAAGTCGTTGCCCCTGCTACATCAACACACGCGAATAACTCCCGTCAGAGCCGGTTTATAATGCGGAGACAACTTACTCGTCCGCGCCGATCTACATTGCCGCGGCCGGTTCATCTGCCTTGCTGCCGCGGCTGACTCGGCCATGATTGATTTCAACCTTACCGCAGTGATCATCAACTCTGCGACGGATTAATTCCGGCTCAACACATCAGGTGAAATCCATCCAGTATATTTTATATTATATTGCTTTGTTTAAAAGAGCAATTACTCTGGCTTGCAAGTTCTCCAGTGCAGGATAAGTTATGTCACTGAGATGTTGAATGACTCATACCAGTTTATATCACGGTCAAATATGGAGAGTCTCAAGCCAACTCCTCGAGTAGTCTTAAAACTCGGGGGCTACAGTGACATGACTTGGGAACTCCGGGTTATGGGAGGGGATGATAACCCGGTTCCGGAGGACACTACCATACTGATGAAAATTCCGGTTTAAAATCCGGTTCAAGAGACATCTTTCTCCCGCAAAGCTTTGAAGCTCTCAAAACCGGTTCAACATCCGGATCAAGGTAAATTTGTCTCCCACAAAGCTTTGAAGCTCTCAATATCCGGTTCAAGATCCCAGTTCAAGAAGAATTTATCTCTTGCAAAAAAGTTAAAAATTACCGAAGAGGACCTGCTGCCATGATGCGCGGTTCAAACATGGGTATCCTGCCTTATTGGCCTAACATATTATTGATCACATGGGGACTTCTGCTTCATAAAGCGGGGTCTCTGTTCTTTTTTACATCATGCGTGGTTACATGGAGTGGTTCTGTTTTAAAGCGGCCTCCGGTTTACCCCTTGAAATTTGCTTTTCAAAAAAGCTTTGTGATATCACTTGGGGCCTTGGTCGTGTCCGAACCAATGCAACACCTCTTGATAGGCGAAAGCCACCAGATCACTTGGGGACATGGTCAAGTCTGAACCAGTCACGCCTCTTGATCGGCCTAAGGCCATAGAGTCACTTGGGGGCTTGGTCGAACCCGAACCATTGCCACGCCACTTGATCGGCATAATGCCACGGTTTCAGTTGGGGACCTGGCTGACTTGAACCATTGTCACTCCTATTGGGGGCTTGGTCCTGTCCGACCATGGTAACACCATCTGATCAGCTCAGTAAAGCATGTTTTTGCAAACGGTTTTTATCATTGCCTTTGCTTCCATATCTTTTCATAACTGTTATTTGATTTTTGTTGCGGTTTTTAAACCGACATTGTTAATCCGGAGACTATCTGCCCGGTTTGATTTTATCTTACCATCTTATTATGGAGTAAACCGGTGTTCATTAACTCGGCTTGACTTTAAGTTACAAATTGTCAGTACATGATCAAATCATAATCCGGAGACTATCCACCTGGTCTGGTTTGACTACGAGTCGCCAGTATTATATATGGTTAAGCCGGTGTTTATCACAACCCGGTACGGTTTATCATCAACCGGCACAGTACAAAAGGAGTTATCATTACTCAAGATTGGGGTTATCACTCTTACTACAAAAAGTTGGTAAAACCAGCAATATGATTCAATATCACAGGTATGATATATTTCAAATTTGATTATTCTTGACCCGTCCGGCGGTAAACCGCTAGGACACTTTAAACTTGTTGTATACAGAAACAGGTTGAATAAAGCATGATTATAAATCACTGACGTTTATTAAACCGGCCTGGCTTTCGACTATGTGTCGCCAGTATGATGATAAATTATCCGGTGTTTGTTAAACCGGCCTGGCTTTAAGACGATAAGTCGCCAATATATGATGAAAAATTATCCGGTGTTTATTAAACCGGTCTGTCTTTGGACTATACGTCGCCAGTATATATTTGGATTGCGCCATTGGAATCATGCGCTTATAAATGATTGGGTTATATTATTCAAATAGCCAAACTTGGCTGAATTTTCATTATGATATTGGATGTATTTTTCATACTGGATTATATTATTTTGAATAGCCAACATGGCTGGGTTTCCATTATGGTTATCAATAACCAGTATTATGATTAAGGTTTTCAAAGTCGCTTTAGCGCAATGGCTATCATATTATCAATGGATATAATTTATTCTACAATTGAAGGAATGTCCCCAGTTGCTGCAGGCTTACAACCCGGCACTTGGGGGCTACATTATTAAAGTTGAGATTACATCAAATATGCAAGTCTCATGTCGCTGCAAGCATGCACCATGACACTTGGGGGCTAATGCAAAGTAATTTTCTGCTCATATTATTGAAGACCCGACTCATCACATTATAAGGAGTCGGCCCTTGGGGGCTACCAATTGCTCCTGTCAACAGTTGAAGGTACAAAAGCTTTTTATTCATTATATTGAAGGGTCCACTGCTCAGTTGGTAAAGCACAAGGCTCTTAACCTTGTGGACGTGGATTCAAGTTCCATGATGGGGGCTACACATCATTCCTCAAATCTACATGATTATACCTACAAAGTCCCTGCTCATTATTGCATAATGACCTGGCCCTTGGGGGCTACACTGGTTGAAGTTTTTATGAGTATAAGACAATTACAAGTCCCAGGTTGCTGCAAGCATGACAACCCGGCACTTGGGGGCTACATAGTATGGAGTATTCAGTTTTTACTAGTCACTGGGATGAACAACATGGATTTCTTTAAAAGTGGCAGTATTTATATTGAAGCAAAGTCTTAAGCCACCACTTTGTTCTGCTTAAAGACCTGGGTGCTACAGGTATTATATTATTATCGAAGAAATATTTTCAAATTCTCTGATTGAGCAAACTAGGTTGAACCGGCGTCACCAATCATTATGACCCTGTGGCTGCAACCCGACAGTCTTTGGCAATGATAAAACTGGCAAGTTCTACATCTTCAAACCGGTTGAATACCAGATGAGTATTTCAAGACCAATATTTCTTAAACCGGCGCTTTGGAAGCCGACTCAAGTGGATTATTCTTCACAATATTTTTTCTATAAGAAGCCAACATCAGCAATTTGGGTATGAAGCTGGTTATTGACCCGGATTTTCTAGAAGGAGGAAATGACAAAGGACTTAGGAACGATCAGGTGCTGGTCTACAAGAATTCTTAACCCGGAGCACAATTTGCCAAATTTGTTCTGGTGTTTATTTTGCAACATAAGTTTACCATGGATAAATCCAAGCTAAACTTGGGAGCTAATGTCGGGGATATACCCCGCGGCATAAACCGGACGGAAGTTTAACCCGGCCGGACTTGGCGGTTTATCTGAAGACCCCGCTAGCACTTGGCGATTCACTGGGCGACCCGTTTGGACCTGGCGGTTCACGACTCATTGGTAATCCGGCAGGCGGGTGCGAGGAGCAACAAGACCTGGTGGCCCAACAGGCGGTTCATGAAGGCCGGTTCATACTATGGTGGGCCGGTTTAAGAGGAAAGGCATAAGGAATATTTGTCTTACAAGGAGTTAAGACCTGGACTTGTATCCGGTTTGTATTAGAGATAGACTAGTCTTAATCCTAATAGGACTCCACATGTAACCCGCCCCTTCAACATATATAAGGAGGGGCAGGGCTCCCCAAAGAGGGAGAAGCTACAAGCAAGAAGAAACAATCTTAGGGCTAGACACAAAGAGGAGAGCCGGTTTACGGCGACTCCCTCGTGATGATAATGAGACCTAGCCTCAAACAGCATGTAGGGTTTTTACCGGATGATGTTTCCCGGGGCCCGAAGCTGTCTAAATCCTTGTCTTGTGTTGCGTCTCTCGATTCCGCTCAACCCCTCTCAAGCTACCACATAGATGTGTTGGCCTCGCGACTAAGTCCTGACACCAAGGACATCTGACGTGTTAATTCCACGACACCTGGCCTTGACCACGGCATCATGACCTGGCATACCATCAGCGGCTGAGCTCGCTCGGGGGCCGGGACCTAAGGACGTAGAGCACCTATACCTAACCATCTCGCAGGAACACACAGCCGTCCAAGGCTCAAGACCAGGCGCAACCCGCCTTGAGGTAGGGCCTCATGAGTCCTGCACTGGCTCACTGCCCAGATACACCTCGTCTAGCCCTGTCGTGGAAGCAACATGTCATGGCGGGGTTGTACACGCCCCGGGGGCTCCTCCCGGAGGGGGCCCCTCCCACGCACCAGTGGAAGCACCATGCTCCGCGTTGGCTGATGACACTACCGAGGAGCGGCTATGCCCGTACACATACGGAAGCGCTATGCTCCGTGCTGGTGATAAACAACCGAGGGCGGCCCCACGGCTGTATCAACCTCAGGGAGCCCCCGAGCTTAGTGTCTGGCCCCATCGCAACACCTCCCCTTGAGAGCGTCGCGCGAGGGGGCTGGGCACGGGGGATGCGCCAGGGTCACGCCCGAGCGTACACCACCCAGCCAGGCCCTTCGGACCTGGTCGTCGCGCGCCCCTCCCCGAGAGGAGCCAAGGTATGAAGAACATTTGAACGTCAAGGGGGACTCGTGAGCATCGCCACTAAGGAGCCTAACTTGTCACGTAGCCCCTCACTCCTTGGCCCCGTCATGGTCATCCAGTCGGGGCCAACGGCGGTTGAGGTGTGTGCGGGGCCGGGCTCTGCCAACGTAAAACATAAAGCAAATAGGAAGGAAACCGCAAAATCTCGAAGCAAATCCCGGAGAAAATATTACAAACCATAATTGTCTTCATAATACCAAACCCAAGTTCAAACGCCTCCACGAGGCATGGTGCATGTTTCAGGAATTAAGCAAGAAATAAGCCGTTACCCTTGGACATCGCCGTCGCCCGCCAGAGACTCCACCCCCGTGGTGGCGCCACTCAGGGCCACAGGATCAGCAGCACCGCCTGCCGTGGGCGCAGGAGCGAAGGCGCAAAACATCCATAGCAAGGCTTCCACCTGGCTCTTCACAACTTCAGCAGCAGCGGTGAAGCGCTCGCTGTCCATAGGCTCTAGTAGCTCGTCAATATTGGCGTCAGGGTCACGAAGGTGGAGGTGGCTGAAGATGCACATCAGCGCCACGGAAGAAAGGACGCGAGCTTCTACCTCTGTCGGATTTCGGGTTCCGGCAGACCCTTGAGGTTCGAACTCTGGTTTGCGCACGAAGATCTTTCCCCTACCAACTCACGTCTTGAAGCCTCGCAAGGAATCTAGGCTAGAAAGAAGAACACACAAGGGACACGAGGTTTATACTGGTTCAGGCCACCATCGTGGTGTAATACCCTACTCCAATGTGTGGTGTGGTGGATTGCCTCAGGGGCTGATGATGAACAATACAAAGGGAGAACAGCCTCGCCAGGGGTTGTTCTTGAGCTGGTGCGATGAACTGCTTGGGTGAGTTCAGTCGCCTCTCTCTAGTCTATGCGCAATCTGGATCCCATCCCCCTTCTACTGCGGTGGCTAGTCCTATTTATAGAGGGAGGCCCTAGGCCTCTTCCCAAATAATGAGCGGGAAGGGCACCAACAATTGGCCATTTTGAAGGGGAACATCTAGTACACTTATCCTGACTAAAGTTAGTCTTTGACTGCCAAAGACTCTGGCGGTGACGCCGTCCTGGGCTCCACGATGACTCCCATCCTGCTGTTCTGTTGGTCTTGGTCTTGGTGCACCAAAACGGTAACCTTTGCCAGATGCCTTGGCATGTGCTTGCCCCCCTTGCACCAAAGGGGAAACAAGGACACTGCGCAGCCCGGCGCCCGCCTGGCGCCCGCCTGGTCTCGATCGTCATGGCTTGCGTCATGGGCTCCTCGCGAGGTGCCCTGCCTTGATCTCTCCGCCTCCTCACGAGCCTGCCTGATGAGGCTGCTCCTGAGGAAGCTTCCTGTCGTCCGCCCCGCGAGGCTTGGCCCCTCGCGAAGGTCTTGAGCTTGAGCTGATGAAGCTGGGCTACATTGGGCCCCCACTTGAGCCACGCCGCAGGCCGCAGGCGGGCAAGTCTGGGGACCCCTGTTCCCAGAACGCCGACACTAGCCCCCGGGCCCAAGGCGCGCCCGGACTTGGCTTAGCAGAGAAGCGAAGGGGCAAGTGCGAAGCGCCACGGGCCCCATCAGCCTGCGGCCTCGGGCACCACGTGGCGACTTATTGGACGTCGGCGTCTCTGCTTTCCCATGACACCTCGGCAACCGCATGACTTGACAAGTCCCTGTATGCAAAATGGGTCATGATTACCTGCGATCATGGTGGCCGACGGTTGGCCTTCTCCGGCTATAAGTACGGAACGGCGCGAGCCCTTACAGTCCATTCCTTCCTGCTACTCCTTTTCTTCTTCTTCCTCGCCCTTGCTCCTCCTTACGCCAATGGCGCCTATCCGCCGGTTTTCTGCAAAAGAGAAGGGAAAGGCCCCCCGAGAGGGTCCCGACCCGCTTCCGCCGAAGAAGCGGCCAGTCCTCTGCCGACGAGATGAGGGTACTCGGCAGGAGGCATCGAGGCCCTAGTACGAGCGCCCGCCGCCTGGGTTTCCGCTGCCCTTGTACACCCGAATCGAGGGCCCTGGAGAAGAAGGCGTCGAGTGACACCGACGGTGCCGCCACCAACGCCGGCGAGTTACGGCGGTGCGTGTCGTCCCCCTTGGAGTCCATGCCGAGGGCTCCTCTCGCGAGCTTGTGCTTCACGCCGCCATGCCTCCTCGATCTTGGATTCGCCTTCCTCCCTCCTTCGCCTTCGAGATTCCGCCGAGGGGGCCTCGGGAACTCTGGCTGCAGCACGCCGACTGCAACACCCCTGCGACCGAGGCGGAGGTCGAGGTTGTTGCCCCGGGCAAGGTCTTCCTAACCCGCGGCTGGGGCGAGATCACCCGGGTCTGCCGGACAGGGGGCTCCCTCGTAATCCATCTCGAATACGATGGCGCCTCCTTGATGTTCTTCAAGGTCTTCGACGCGGAAGGACGCCGGCTGGAATGCTGCCCCACGGGAGGCGGCCGGGGCATCGGAGTGGCAAGGACCAGGCCCGCCAATCGCTTCCCCAGCAGCTCCTCAGGCAGCAGCGAAGGAGCTGGAGGATCTAGTGACTCCGCCGAGCTACACGTGACTCCGGAGACGAGCGACGACAGCTACGAGCCTCCGAGCTCGCGTCGCGCCCGAAGCAGGGTGGCTGCATCAGGCCGTCGGCGCTGCTGATCTGGATGGGGTTGGCGCCGGCGCCTGATGACCCACTGTTGATGATGGCGTCACCTGCAGAGGCGCGCGTAGTTGTCGCTCCTTAGCACCTTTTGTTCCTTGCAAGGAACCGAAATGACACCCCATGGGGGTATGGAAGGTGCCTACCGTGTCTTTTGTGAATTGTAAATCCTTGTCATGAAATGATGCAATGGGCGCGTCCTACCCCGGCTTAGCTCCCCCTTTCTTTCCTCACGAGAGCTTGGTGCTCTACGCTGACAGGTCCCAGTCCCCAGGCAGGCTTCAGCCGTCGCTGGTATGCCAGGTCACGATGCTGTGGTCAAGGCCAGGAGGTGAGCGGCCCAAGGTCCAGTAAGAGCCCCTGAGTCGCGATCCTCAGGAGGTCCCCTTTAGTGCTCAAGCAGCCTCCGCTGGGCAAGAAAGGCAAGCAACGTTGCCGTGACAGAGCCGCAGTAGGCAAGGGTTTCGCACTGAGTCGATTTAGTTTCGCGTGACTTATCTTGTAGGTTCGGAGTGGTTTTCGGCGAAGTGCCGGGCCTGCGTGGCGGCAGCTGGGGTGTTGCTGGGTTAGGTCCTCATGAGCTTCTTCCCTCTTCCCCACACTTTCCTTCATGCTCTACGTCCTCAGGTCCCGGCCCTCGAGCGAGCTCAGCCGCCACTGGTATGACAGGTCGCGATGCCATGGGTCAAGGCCAAGGGGTGAGGGCTGGAGAGCCAGTAAGAGCCCATGAGTCGCGATGCTCAGGCGCCCCCCTTTTAAAGTGCAAGCGGATCGTGCCGGAGAGAGGGAGAGAAAGCTCGTGACGCCCCCAGCGCTATTCCTGGAGCGGGTCCTGCATACCAATCACGAGGGGAAACAAGGTCTGTCGTTATGGTTGCCAGCCAACCATTGTTCGCTCCGAGGGGGTGATTGGGGCACTGAGGGCCTAGTGAGGTGGCGCCTTGCAGGGCTACCGCGGCTAGAGCTCGGCCACTCAGATTTATCGGCGTTGGAGGGACGGACCCGTACACAAGCGTCGTGCCAGAGCGAGTGGCTCCAAAGGTAGGCGTCAATCGAGCAGGCGATTAAGTCAAGCAGGTTAAGCATGAAGGAGCAAATCCATTTAGATAGATGCAGAAAAAGCGAACGCCATTGGGTCAGGCCCGAGCAGCTTGGGGATAATGCAGCGCGAGGGGCGCCCCCAACAAGGTAAGCAGAGAACATGAGCAAAATGGATACACGCCGCAGGGACGAATCCACGCGACCTGGGAATGATGCAGCCCTGAGGGCGCTCCCAGCTAAAAATGGAACTTTGAAAGATGTCACCTGATACTGTTGGAGATGAAGGGATGCTGAAGTAGCAGTCGACGCACGGTGAAGAAGCCGATCCTCACGACTTCCTGTGACCGGGAGCCTCGGGAGGCTCTGGGGGCACAGGTGGATCTTCGAGGGCCATCTCCATCTCCGCCAGGACCGTGCGATGCCTGACCTCCCGAGTCTCCAGAATGCTCCTCAGCAGGCACTGATGAGCGGCGACCGCGTTCTTCAGGCCAAAAGGCATGTGAACGTAGCTGTGAGGTGGTCCCTCGCAACGCCCTACACGTGAAGGCCAGAGGCGCTCCTGAGACGCGGCCCGGTTGAGCCCTGGCAAGTCGATGCAGACGCGCAGCCCACCATCCTCGCCTGGATGGGGGATTGCGGCAGGTAGGCGGCGGCTGCCGCGCATGATTCTTGACTCCTGTAGCTCCTGAGTGTTCCTCGCAATGAACTCTTGAGGGTTTGGCCCTCCTTCCCTCATACCTTCCTGAGGGAAACACACCTTGAAGCACGCCTCCAAGTGGTGCCCGAGCGCCTCCCTCGTGACCTTGGCAAAGTCGGTGGCTCTCCAAGAAAGAGACCCGAGCCCTGCTCGAGGAGGGCGTCGGGCGTGCCTTCCTATGCGACAGAGGGTGGCGCCCCCTGAACGGGCGCGGGTCCTGACGCAACGCCTCCGGAGGTACCCGCCTCCCAATGGCTTGGGCCAGGCGAAGCCTTCGTCTTCTTAGGGACTGCCTCGGGAAGTCTTCCACTCCTGTGATCTGGGTCTTCGATTGCCGCGGCTTGGAAGGCACGCTCAAGAGAGCACACCGCATCCCTTTCCTCACAGGTTACTGTGATGACTACTCCGCTTCCTGGCATCTTGAGGACATTGTAGTCGTGGTGAGTCACTGCCATGAACTTGGCCAGGGCTGGGTACCCGAGGATGGCATTGTATGGCAGGCGAATGTGGGCGACATCGAAGTCAAGGAGCTTGGTGCAGTAGTTGTTGCGCTGCCCAAAGGTGACTGGAAGGCGAACCTGCCCTATCGGAACAGTGGAACCATCAGTGACTCCTGAGAAAGGCTTGGTCGGCTGAAGCTGATCATATGGCACTTGGAGATTGTTGAATGTCTTGACGGACAGGACTGTCGGTGTCAAAACCAGCGGATCTCAGGTAGGGTGTCCTGAACTGTGCGTTTAGGCGGATGGTAACAGGAGACAAGGGACACGATGTTTTCACCCAGGTTCGGGACCTCTCGATGGAGGTAAAACCCTACTCCTGCTTGATTGATATTGATGATATGGGTAGTACAAGAGTAGATCTACCACGAGATCAGAGAGGCTAAACCCTAGAAGCTAGCCTATGGTATGATTGTTGTTCGTGCTACAGACTAAAACCCTCCGGTTTATATAGGCACCGAAGAGGGTTAGGGTTACACAAAGTCGGTTACAATGGTAGGAGATCTACATATCCGTATCGCCAAGCTTGCCTTCCACGCAAAGGAAAGTCCCATCCGGACACGGGAGGGAGTCTTCAATCTTGTATCTTCATAGTCCAGGAGTCCGACCGAGGATGATAGTTCGGCTATCCGGACACCCCCTAGTCCGGGACTCCCTCAGTAGCCCCCAAACCAGGCTTCAATGGCGATGAGTCCGACGTGTAGATTCTCTTCGGCATTGCAAGGCGGGTTCTTCTCCAAATCATGTGTACCTGTTGAATAGTGTCCGGCTTCCTGTGAATGCTGCGCTCCTCGGCTTCCACGCCCAATAATGGCCGCCTTCCACGTGTTGAAAGAATGTGAAAAGTCAGGGTATTTTTACATTTACCCCCTAGCTGCGCAAATGAGCTGTCTATAAAAGAGGCAAGGATCTAGATCCGAATCGCACCATCATCCCTTCGCGAGCATTCATTAGAGCGCATCTGACAGAAATCCATTCCATCATGGACAGTCGACGCGGCTCCTCCTCTCGCCCTCCTAGCCCTCAGCCTGGAGATTGGGAGAGATGCTCCATCCCGCATAGTGAGCTAGTGGCGCTCCAAACCAAGGGATTTCTTCCCCCAGCCTTCATGGTCCCGGTTCGAGCCAGACTCGCCACTTATAAGGGCGAAAAGCAAGCGGAGAACGTCCCCAGCCCCTCCAAAGGAGAGCGGGTATGCCTTGTCTCTTATTTGATAAGAGGGCTTGGATTTCCAATTCATCCGTTTCTCCGGGGGCTCCTGGAGTTCTATGGCCTCCATTTGCACAACCTTACGCCTGCCTCCATTTTGCATATCGCGGGCTTCGTGGCCCTTTGCGAGCTGTTTTTGGCATCGAGCCTCATTTTGCGTTGTGGAAGAAGCTGTTCTGTCTTGTGCCCTATTCTCAAGAGGGGTCGATATATCAAGTGGGCGGAGCCGAACTATGGCGCATTGCCGGGACCAGATATCTGTCTGGAACCCCGAAGAAGGCGTTCGAAGACTGACCTTTGGCATGGTTTTATATAGAAGATGTCCCCCTGCCGGACCCTGTTCGGGTCGGCCTCCCTGAGTTCAATAACGCTCCTTTTAAGAAACGCCTAAGTTGGCGTCCACGGAGCCCTCAGAGGGAAAACGACAGGGACGTCATTTACCTGATGAGCCGGATAAGGTTGTTAGCTCATTTCGGACTGACCATGATGGGAGTCATGGCCATATGCATTATGCGAGGGGTGTAGCCGCTCCAGTATAGAGGCCACCCCATGTGGGATTTCAACGGGGAGGATGATGCCACCCGCTGCGGCTGTAAGGGGCCGGGATCGGTCGCCGATCTGACGAAGATCTTGTCCGCATTGTACAAGGGAGAAGAGGAGGAATTCCTCCGCATCAATCCACAGGGCGGATTTTCGATGAACAATCCTCCAAGCTGGGTAAGCGGACGTTCATTTTTGCCTATCCGAACCGTACTCCCATAGTCAAGTATCTCATTTTGTGATTTTGGCGCAGGAACTGCGCCGGGCCGTAAAGGATATAAACAACCTGCCTCCACAACCCGAGGATCCGGAATGGTTCCTCGATCCGACCTCCAAAGAGGATCCGGACATATCGGCGAAGCTGATCGATAGGGTTTTCCATCAACTGAGCATCGATAATGCCTTGGTCGCCATTACGGCCGATTACCCCGGAATACTTCCCGCCTCGTAGGTAACTGAGACCGAAGCCCCGATACTTTGAAAATGGCCCATCCATGCGTGTTTTCGATCACCGTATACTGATGGTGTTTCGCAGGGGGCGCCCTTGAGGCGGAAGGGCGAGCCCACGGTGGCTGGCCAACAGGGGGCAGCACGACCCAGCAGGCTAAAAAGAAGTGCGGTCCGGATCGAAACTCCAGTGCAACGGTATAGCGCGTCACCTTACTCCTCGGCTTTATTCCCGTGAGGAATACTAACGCTCGTGCATTTTCAGGAAGAAGAGCGCTCGCCAGACTGTATCCGGAGAGGTTGCCAATCAGTCCTCCGCTCGCCAGGCTCCAAAGCCAAGTCCAGAAGCGGAGGCGAACACGGGGCGTGCGTAGGATGTTCCTCCGACAGAGGATGCCGACAGGTTATCTGCCACCAATTCCGAGGTGGAGAGTGCCATGAATCACGGGTGCCGCCGGACAGCTCTTCGTGACGCGTGTTTCTCCCCAGAGGCATTGAATGCCTTTAATTCGGGAGATGCGCACCTGCGTGCTGCTCAAAATGGTCTAGCCAGAGCCACGGAGCAGTATGTAAAAGACATACGGGTGAGAAGATTTGACAGTTATATATGCCAGTAGCCCCTGAGACTTGAAATAGTTAGAATAACTGATTTAAGGATCATTTGTTGTGCAGGGTCTTACCGAAAAGAATACCCAACTGTCCCAGGAGCTGGAGGAGTGCAAAGCCCAACTTGAGGCCGCACTAGCCGTAGCGGGGGAAGCCAAATAGACCCCCTCTGGTAACATATGCTTCAAAAAACAAGTACTTTGTGAAGTGCGGCGTGTGCATAAGTCTGACAATAATATTGCAGATGGCGCCGGGATAGATCCGGACAAGCAACAGCTCATGCGCCGGTTAAAGGCTGGCGAGAGTGTACTTACAAGGGTGAGGCAGGAGAAAAATAATCTCCAAGATGCCAACACCCAGCTGGGTGAGGAACTAAAGGATGATCGTGCCCAGCTATCTGACTCCGTTAAGGAGAATCAACGACTTCGACGCGGCATTTTTAGTAAGTGCTTGAACGAACTTTGAAAAAGTGTTCGGCGAGGAAGTCTTCTAACAGAGTTATGTCTGTAGGTATGCTCACAGGCCGTCCTGCAGAGGAGATGCCCGGTTCTACGGGTGACCTGCTTCCCGATCTCTTGCAACTACACAAACGAGTTCGGCAGGTGATGAAAGGCGTCGCCCAAGCCTTGTGGCCATCTGTCTCCCTGCCCAAAGGCCTTGGAGAGCTTGCAAAGAGGCTTCAGGGAGCACAGCAGCGCTTCCGCTTATGGAAGATATCGTCCTGACATCAAGGCGCCCGGGAGGCCTGGGCCATGGTGAAGACGCGGTACACGAAGGCTGACCCAAACCACATGGCCGAGGTCGGACCTGCGGGGCCCGATGGGAAGGAGATCCCTGTGAGCTTAGTGTACGGCCAAGTAGAATTGGCCGCAAAGTATTCCCAACAGGACTGTAAACTAGACAGCCTGCTGGATGGCATTGAAGAGGAATATGCCCAGTCAAGTTGACAATGAAATTTAAGATGACATGAAAAATGCCTTCTAGCCGGATTGTAGATCGTTTGTCATAGCGGACCTTTTCGCGTCAACCTCGGGACCCAATAGATCGGAGTGTGTCCGAATACCCTCGTAGTTATATACGAACCGGGGCATGCATGGAGACCAGGCGTAGGGGTCATTAGTGCTTTATCAGACAAGTTCCCAACTAGTTATGTTATGTTACATGGTTAGTAAGAAACATCTTCTAGGGAGAATAGTTCCCTTAGGGGTTCCTTTCCCTGGGAGGCATGCCCTAAAGTGCATGTCCGGACTGCGAAAAAAGCAGAAAAACATCTGGGGGCAGATGAATAAATAGGTAAGAAATCGTCTTTTAGTTCATCGACCGAATATTCCCTTAAGAACGCTAGCTTTCGGCTTCACCCAGTCTGAGGTACACATCCGGCTGACCCGGCAGTAACAATCGCAGAGGTGCTCCCTTTATCGCCTAGCCGAACAATCGGGAATGTAGGGGTAAGCACAGGAGCCAGGCAACCCAGCTTGGCCAAAACTTAAGTAATATCGATGCATATAATGGTGAATAAAAGGTACATGCGGAAGTGTGACACATGCGTTGGGCATGAAGCCCGTATAAATAAGCTTCTGTTAAAGAAGCCCCCAGGTATAATGAGCACGGATAGTGCGTCAAGTGTGTGCGAACAATGCGCGAACAAGCTTTCAAAGGCTATAATAGGAAAGGAGGAAGAAGGAGAGAACCAAAAGACAGCTAATATGTAAGATATAGACGAAGGAAGGAGACGAACTCAGAATCCAGCGCTAGGCATAGAATCTTCGGAGACGGGCTGCGCTCCATGGGTTCGGCCCGAGTCGGTTATCCGATGCATCTCGCAGACGGTACGCTCCACCGGTCAGGACTTGGTAAATGATAAAGGGACCTTCCCATTTGGGCTTGAGTTTGTCTTTTTTCTTGTCCGACAAGCGTAGAACTAACTCGCCAACATTGTAAGTTTTGGCCCGCACTTCTCTGCTTTGATATCTTCGAGCTTGCTGTTGATAGAATGCGGAACGGGCTTTTGCCACGTCACGCTCCTCCTCTAATGCGTCCAAACTGTCCTGCCGATCAAGCTCGGCTTCTCTTTCTTCATACATGCGCATGCAAGGTGAGTCATGAATTATGTCACAGGGCAGAACTGCCTCTATGCCGTATACCATAAAGAATGGTGTAAATCCGGTCGTGCGATTTGGAGTGGTCCGCAGCCCCCAGAATACGGAGTTGAGCTCCTCCACCCAGTGCGTGTTAGATTCCTTAAGGGACCGCACTAATCGGGGTTTGATGCCGCTCATGATTAGAACATTTGCTCGCTCAACTTGACCGTTAGTTTGAGGGTGATGGACTGAAGCATAGTCGAGTTTGATGCCCATGTTTTTGCACCAGAGTTTAACCTCGTCGGCCTTAAAGTTCATGCCGTTGTCAGTGATGATGCTATGGGGGACGCCGTAATGGTGTACGACCCCTGATTCGGCCGTCTTGACAGGCTTGGCCTCAATCCATTTGGTGAACTTATCCACCATGACCAGTAGGTATCTTTGCTTGTGGGTTCCTCCTTTAAGGGGTCCAACCATGTCAAGCCCCCAGACTGCGAAGGGCCAGGTTATGGGTATAGTTTTGAGGGCGGTGGGTGGCATGTGGCTTTGATTAGCAAAGAGCTGGCAACGGATGCATCGTTGGACTAAGTCCTGAGCATCTTCCCGGGCCGTCGGCCAATAAAATCCTGTGCGGAAGGCCTTGCCTACAAGGGCCCGGGCTGCGGCGTGGTGCCCGCCGAGTCCGGCATGAATTTCAGCTAGAAGGTTCCGCCCTTCCTCTTCGGAGATACACCTTTGAAGGACTCCGGTTGTGCTTTTCTTGTAAAGCTCTCCCTCATGGACCTTATAGGCTTTAGATCGCCGCACTATGCAGCGGGCCTCGTTTTGGTCCTCGGGAAGTTCCTGCCTGGTTAGGTAGGCTAGGAATGGTTCCGTCCACGGGGCAATGCCTGCCATTATTACGTGGGCTGAGGATGTTACTTCGTTGGTAGAACCGCTAATTGTGTCAGAATGTTCGGTGTCGGGCAGTGCGGTTGGGTCCAGATTATTATTTCCGGATTCCCCCTCCCATAGTACGGATGTCTTGAACAGCCTCTCTAGGAAGATGTTGGGGGAGACGGGTTCGTGCTTTGCGCCAATGCGTGCCAATACGTCTGCTGCCTGGTTGTTATCCTGGGCTATATGGTGAAATTCGAGCCCCTCAAACCGAGCTGACATTTTTAGGACGTCGTTGCGATAAGCTGCCATTTTCGGATCCTTGGCATCGAAGTCTCCATTTATTTGGGATATCGCGAGGTTCAAATCCCTGCGCACCTCTAGACGTTGAATGCCCATGGAGACTGCCACCCGGAGGCCATGTAGAAGGGCCTCGTATTCGGCTGCGTTGTTGGAGTCCGTATACATTATCTGGAGTACGTATTGAACCATGTCTCCGGTTGGGGACGTCAGGACGACGCCAGCCCCCAGACCAGCCAACATTTTAGAGCCGTCAAAGTGCATGATCCAGTTGGAATATGCGCCGTACTCTTTAGGGAGTTCGGCTTCAGTCCATTCGGCGATGAAGTCGGCCAAAACTTGCGACTTAATAGCTCACCGTGGCTTATAGGTTATGTCGAACGGGAGGAGATCAATGGCCCATTTGGCAATCCGGCCCGTCGCATCGCGATTGTTTATAATGTCATTAAGAGGTACTTCGGAGGCTACTGTTATCGAACACTCTTGAAAGTAGTGTTGCAGCTTCCGGGATGCCATGAACACCGCATACGCTATCTTCTGATAATGCGGGTACCGTGACTTGCATGGAGTCAGGACAGTGGACACGTAGTAAACTAGTTTTTGAAGGGGGAACTTGTGTTCGTCCGTTTCTCGTTCGACAATGAGTACCGCGCTTACAACTTGATGAGTTGCCGCGATATATAATAGTATTGGTTCGCCCATGTTGGGCGCGTCCAAGACTGGATTTGTTGCCAATATGGATTTTATTTCTTTGAGTCCGGCCGTGGCAGCATCCGTCCACTCGAACTGTTTGGTGCATCGGAGAAGGCGCTAAAGGGGTAATGCCTTTTCTCCTAAACGGGAGATAAAGTGGCTTAAAGCTGCCACGCATCCCGTCAATTTTTGTATTTGTTTGAGGTCCTTTGGGATATCCAATTGTGACAGAGCTCGGATCTTAGCTGGGTTTGCTTCAATTCCTCTATCGGATACAATGAAGCCCAAGAGCTTTCCGGCTGGTACGCCGAAAACACATTTTTCCGGGTTGAGCTTAATGTCATATGTTCGGAGATTATCGAACGTGAGCCACAAACCGTCTACTAGAGTTTCGACGTGCTTGGTTTTGACGACCACGTTGTCTATGTATGCCTCCACTGTTTTGCCGATCTGGATTGCCAGACATGTCTGAATCATGCGCTGATATGTTGCGCTGGCATTTTTGAGCCCAAAGGGCATTGTGTTGAAGCATAATGGGCCGTACGGGGTGATGAATGCCGTTGCGGCCTGGTCGGGCTCTGCCATCTTAATTTGGTGGTAGCCAGACTATGCATCGAGGAAACACAATGAATCGTGTCCTACGGCAGCGTCGATAATTTGATCGATGCGGGGGAGGGGGAAAGGATCCTTTGGGCAAGCCTTGTTGAGGTCTTTAAAATCGACGCATAGGCGCCAAGATTTGTCCTTCTTTGGTACTATCACCAGGTTTGCTAGCCAGTACGGATGTCTTATATCTCTGATGAATCCGGCCTCCAATAATTTTGCTAATTCCTCTCCCATGGCATGTCTCTTGGGTTCGGAGAAACGCCGAAGAGCCTGTTTGACTGGCTTGAATCCTTTTATGATGTTTAGGCTGTGCTCGGCCAGCCGGCGCGGGATTCCTGGCATGTCTGAAGGGTGCCAGGCAAAGATGTCCCAATTTTCACGTAGGAATTCTCGTAGTGCAGCGTCTACATCAGGGTTTAATTGTGCCCCAATGGAGGCCGTTTTTGTAGGGTTCGTTGGATGGACTTGGAATTTGACTATTTCGTCCGCTGGTTTAAAGGAGGTGGACTTGGATCTCTTATCGAGTCTCACATCGTCCCTATTCACCGTGGAGCGCAGCATAGTGAGTTCCTCGGCCGCTAGGGCTTCAGATAGTGCCTCCAGGGCCAGTGCGGCTGTCTTGTTTTCAGCACGGAGTGCTATGTCCGGGTCACTAGCAAGAGTGATGATTCCGTTTGGCCCGGGCATTTTGAGCTTCATGTACCTGTAATGGGGTATAGCTTGAAAAATTGTGAATGCCTCTCGCCCTAATAGAGCGTGATATCCGCTGCTGAATGGGGCCACTTGGAACGTGACCTCCTCAGACCTGCAATTATCCGGCGTGCCGAACACCACATCCAGTGTGATTTTTCCTGTACAACATGCTTCCTGACTGGGGATTATTCCTCTAAAGGTTGTGCTGCTTCACTCAATGCGGCTCCAGTCTATTTCCATTTTTCGGAGGGTTTCCTTGTAAATGAGGTTCAGTCCGCTGCCACCGTCTATGAGTACCTTGGCAAGGCGAAAGTCGTCCAATATTGGACTGAGGACCAATGCTGCTGGTGCTCGGGCTGTTCGGAATTTAGGTTCGTCACTGGCATTAAAGGTAATAGCCGTGTCACTCCATGGGTTTATTGTTGCTACTTGGTAGACTTCGGCAAGGCTGCGGAGTGTTCGTTTCCGCATATTATTTGATGCAAAAGTCTCGAAGACTGTTAATACCGTACTGGTATCCTTGGGCTGATGCTCTGGAGCTAGAAGCTCTTCGCCACTTTTGGCCACCTACCGTAGTATCCAACATGCTCTAAGGCTATGAGTTGGAGTGGCGCCCTCTGTACTATGAATTTTGTAGGGTCCATTGAGCCATCGCTCCAGTACGGTTGCATGCCCTATAGAGGGTTTTTGCTTTTTGGTATTTAACCCAGATGCATGTCGATGATGCACCCTTTTATTTCGGACTGGGGTTGTATTCAGGGCCGGATTGTCCCAAAAATTGATTTCGGTTTTCCAGGCGCTTTCCATCTCACAGTACTTTCGTACTATGGACGCCAAGTCAGCAAAGCGTGTAATGTCACGACGACTTACGGCGTTGAGGATTCCCTTGTCCGTGCAATTATTGTGGAAGAATGAAATCGCGTCCTCCTCACGGATAGATCACTTAAGTTTGGGTGGGCGGGTGGAATTAAATCCGGAACCCCGTCCACTCTACGACTCAGGGGCCAAGAAGTTTCCAAACTTGGAAGCTTGGGTTCTTGGATGTTGTCCAATGCGTCTAGCCCGCTGCCTGACTTTAGGTTCAGGGCTTGAGTCACGTCCTCCCCTTCGCGGGAATCCGTCATGGAGGGATCGGGAATCTGGACATAGCTAGTCCTTAAAATAGAGGAAGGGTCACCGTATTGTTCCTCCACCACGACAACATGGTGGGTAACCTGAGGAGAGTTGATCTCTCTCAGATCGGGTTTAGGTCCAATCTGATCGTAGTCTGTAGCGACTCCCAGCACGGCGATGCGATCCAAGAGCTCGTTCTAGGAAGAGAGCTCCATCGGATCTAACTGCTTGATGAGTTCCGAGCTAATGTGAAGATTGCTTTTAATGACCCGAGAAGTCATCGTCGGCGCGGTGGCCGGACAGGGGTCATAAGGAAACGACCTAGCCGGAGAGTTTGGCCGATAGCCAAAGCTCCTTTAGCAACAGTGTCGTCTTTAAAGACGGGATGATGCATCCTTCCTGATGGCGACGGCACGGAGGAACTCTCAATGAAAGCACCAATGTCGGTGTCAAAACCAGCGGATCTCGGGTAGGGGTCCCGAACTGTGCGTCTAGGCGGATGGTAACAGGAGACAAGGGACACGATGTTTTTACCCAGGTTCGGGCCCTCTCGATGGAGGTAAAACCCTACTCCTGCTTGATTGATATTGATGATATGGGTTGTACAAGAGTAGATCTACCACGAGATCAGAGAGGCTAAACCCTAGAAGCTAGCCTATGGTATGATTGTTGTTCGTGCTACGGACTAAAACCCTCTGGTTTATATAGGCACCCAAGAGGGTTAGGGTTACACAGAGTCGGTTACAATGGTAGGAGATCTACATATCCATATCGCCAAGCTTGCCTTCCACGCCAAGGAAAGTCCCATCCGGACACGGGAGGGAGTCTTCAATCTTGTATCTTCATAGTCCAGGAGTCCGGCCGAGAATGATAGTTCGGCTATCCGGACACCCCCTAGTCTGGGACTCCCTCAAGGACGTTGAGTCCTGCTCCGCCATCGATGAGGGTCCTGGTAACTTGCACATTGCTGATGACTAGGGAACAAAGCATTGGGAAGACTCCGGGCGTTGCTACGCACTTGAGCTGATCCGCTGAGCTGAACGTGATAGCGCACACAGACCACCTGAGAGGGAGCGTGGCCTCAAGCTTGGGGAGGACTGCATTCACCTCGCGAGCAAACTGCTTGAAGATGCGATGTGAGGCTGGGGCCTGGGCGCCGCCCAGGATGCGAGCGATTGCGCGCGGCTCCTGGAAGCTCCCAGCCCCCTCATCCTGGTGCTGGTCTTCATTCCTCCTTGGCGGTGGTGGCAGAGGAGGGAGGCCTGCATTGCCGTGCGGGCGATCCTCACGAGGCTGATCCCTCCAACCTCCCTCGCGAGGCTGGTCCTGCCAATGGTCATCGCGAGGTCGGTCACGCCACCCTTGGCGAGGGCCATGGTCTTCCCATCATCCTCCACCTCTTCCTCCTCCTCGGCCATAGCCCCGTTCGTTGTGCTCGGGGCGTCGGCCGATCCGCCCATCTCGTACGGCCCTGAGCTCTTGGCATTCGTTGGTGTTGTGGATGTGGAGGTCATGGTACACGCAGTACCGGCTGCCATTGGATGACTCGGGTTGATCCCTGCCTCTCTTGGTGTCTGGCTCAGCTGAGAGCACAACAGCTCCCTTGCGCTTCACGTCCTTGACCTTGGGCTTCTTCTCTTCTGGATCGGCAACCAGAAGCTCGAGAAGGGAGAGGCGCCCTTCCTCAGCCCTAGCGCACTTGGTCGCCAAGTTGAACAGCTCCAGGGATGTGCACAGGTCTTAATGGATTGCTAGCTCCTCTTTCATCTTGATGTCACGCATGCCATCGGAGAAGGCTGAGATGATGGCTTCCTCAGTCACCCTGGGGATCTTGAGGTGAGCGTTGTTGAAGCACTGGATGTACTTTTGTAGGGTATCTCCTGGCTGTTGCTTTATGCGGCATAGGTCACTCATGGCCGGGGGCCGGTCGCGAGTGCCTTGGAAGTTGGCGATGAAGCGAGTACGCATCTCGTCCCAGGAGGAGATCGTGCCAGGGGCCAGGTTCAGGAGCCAGGTGCGGGCACCGTCCTTGAGTGCCATAGGAAACCAATTCACCATGACCTTTTCGTCCCCGTTGGCAGCTTCGATGCCCAGCTTGTAGAGCTGTTCGAACTCCGCAGGGTCTGTAGTGTCGTCGTAGCGAGGGGGCAGGTCAGGCTTGAACTTGCCTGGCCATGCGACACTGCGTAGCTCGGGGGTGAAGGCGCGGAAGCCTGCGGTGGCCATCGAAGCCCTTTGCTAGTGCTGGGCTTGCTCCTGGAAATTCCCACGCGCCGCCTCTTGGAGCAGCGCGGGGCCTTGACGTGCTGGCGCAGGGATGCGGTCATGGCGCACCGGTGCCGGGAGCACGCGGGCACCTTCTTGAGGGCGAGGGATTTCTTGGCAGCTCCTTTCTTGTCGTGCAGGCGCCGGACGCGGTGGGTCTCGTCCTGGGGCTGCGCGCCTTGGAGCCAAGGCGCCTTCTTGGGGAGGAGGTGGCGGAGGCACCTCTTGATCCATGCCTCCTGCGCAGGATGGAGGGCAAGGCGGCGAGAGAGATGGCATAGGAGAGCCCCCTACAGTGCTGACGAGCTCGGTGATGCGGGCGAGCCAGTCCTCATAGAGGTTGTCGACGGGACGGTAGTGCAGGAGCTCACACGCTAGGAGTAGCGCAGCGTGCGCGTCCGTGGGGGCGCGACGGGCGTGGGATGACGAACCGGCTGGAGTCAGCGACGGGGTGGCGGTGCGGCCTTCCGGCCGCACCGAAGGATGCAGGGACGAGGCCTGCTACTCGTTCCCCGCCGGGCCGGCGGCGGCATTGGCGGCAGGCGATGGAGAACGACGGGGGCGTCCACCGACGGGCGCCGTCTGGGCGACGCGGGTGGCGAGAGCAGCCCGACGCTCGGCGCGAGCCCGACGAACATCAGCCATGGATACGACGGAAGATCACACGCGAAAAGCGGAAGAAAGATTCCGGCGCACCCCTACCTGGCGCGCCAAATGTCGGATTTCGGGTCCCGGCAGACCCTTGAGGTTCGAACTCTAGGGTGCGCACGAAGATCTTTCCCCTACCAACTCACGTCCCGAAGCCTCGCAAGGAATCTAGGCTAGAAAGAAGAACACACAAGGGACACGAGGTTTATACTGGTTCAGGCCATCATCGTGGTGTAATACCCTACTTCAGTGTGTGGTGTGGTGGATTGCCTCAGGGACTGATGATGAACAATACAAAGGGAGAACAACCTCGCGAGGGGCTGTTCTTGAGCTGGTGCGATGAACTGCTTGGGTGAGTTCAATCGCCTCTCTCTAGTCTACGCGCAATCTGGATCCCATCCCCCTTCTACTGCGGTGGCTAGTCCTATTTATAGAGGGAGGCCCTGGGCCTCTTCCCAAATAATGAGCGGGAAGGGCGCCAACAATTGGCCATTTTAAAGGGGAACATCTAGTACACTTATCCTGACTAAAGTTGGTCTTCGACTGTCAAAGACTCTGGCGGTGACGCTGTCCTGGGCTCCACGATGACTCCCATCCTGCCATTCTGCTGGTCTTGGTCTTGTTGCACAGAAACGGTAACCTTTGCCTGACGCCTTGGCCTGTGCTTGCCCCCCTTGCACCAAAGGGGAAACAAGGACACTGCGCAGGCCAGCGCCCGCCTGGTGCCCGCCTGGTCTCGATCGTCATGGCTTGCGTCACGGGCTCCTCTCGAGGTGCCCTACCTTGATCTCTCCGCCTCCTCACAAGCCTGCCTGATGAGGCTGCTCTTGAGGAAGCTTCCTGTCGTCCGCCCCGTGAGGCTTGGCCCCTCGCGAGGGTCTTGAGCTTGAGCTGATGAAGCTGGGCTGCACTGGGCCCCCACTTGAGCCACGTCGCAGGCCGCAGGCAGGCAAGTCTGGGGACCCTCGTTCCCAGAATGCTGACATCCTCTGCCATGGGGCCGACGCCGCTCACGACTTCCTCAAGTGCATTGACCAAGTAGGAAAGCAGCTGGGTGGGGCCGTCTTTGTCGGTAGCCAGCGGCTTCTCCAGGCCCTTCTCATAGAGTGTCTTCAGCGCCGTGTGAGACCTCTCCTCAAGGAGTGCGAAGGCCACGCAGTCCTCGGCCAGGACCTTCGCCTTGGCGTCCAGCTTGGCCTTCTCCGCTTTCACCTTCTGCACCAGCGTCTCCAGCCGTCCGCGCTCAGTGGTCTGCACCTCCGCCAACCACGTCAACTCGACGTCGCGGTCCCTAACGGCATCCTCCCAAGCCTTCATCTTTTGCTTCTCCACCTGGCAGCCACAAGCCTCTTCAGCGTGCTTGTCACGCAGATCCTGCAGCTCGGCCTCCAGTACCTTGCGGCGGTCTTGGGCGGCCACGGCATCCTTCAGCGCTGCCTCGCGAGCAGCTGCGACTTGGCTAGCAGCCTGCTTCTCCTTCTCAGAGGCTATCGCGGCCCGCCCCAGTGCTGCTCGGACATAGGCATCAGAATGAAGCCAGACGAAAACCAGCTCTAGGCGCCCGGCTACTAGATGGGAGTTGGCGCCCTGGAGGTCTTCTCATAGCTGGACCATCCTGGAGAGGGCATGCTCCAAGACATCGGAGGAGGTACAAGAACCCGAAACCAGCAGCGCAGAAGGAGGAGGCGGCAGCATAACCACGCTCGAAAGACTGGGGGCTCCTGAGCCTTGGCTACCTCACCAGCAGCATCAGGCATCGGCACCTCCGGAGCTAGCAGGGCCATGGGGGCTGGGCCCCCACCAGGCCGCTCCTCCAGGCCTCGTGAGGATGACCAGGCAGGAGAGGTGCACACGTCGTCGCCTCCCCTCCCCACGGATGAAGGAGCGGCCGCGGCAGATAAGTCTTCCCCAGACGGAGTCACCGCGTCCCCCTTCCTCTTCTTCACCGCAACCGGCAGCCTAACCAACCGACGGGGAACGTTAAGCTCAGGCAGCATAATCAAGAACAGGATGGAGCACGAACACTTACTGGTCTACCGCGGCGTAGTTCACCGCCCTCTTGCCGAGCTTGAAGCCCGAGAGCCTCAAGGCTCGGGGCGCAGCCGCAAGGGCTCCAGGAGCAGGGGAAGGTGCAGCAGAAGGGCTGGAGGCGGCTCCTGGGCAGAAGCGGCCTCTCAGGAGATCAGCGCCGACCTGCCCTTCTTCGGGATCACGGGCGGATCCTCCTCCTCCTGTGTGCTGTCGGCCTCGTCATCGTCTGGCAAGGTGCGGAGGATGTCGGCCCTGTGCGGGAGAGAAGTCTCCCACGTCCCCTCAAAGGTCGCCTCGGAGTTGCGCTCCTCTTCTTCTCCTTCTTCTTCTTCCTCTCCTCCTCTGCGGGAGTCGCTCGAAGACACGTCCACCGGCGTCACCGCCCCCTGGACCACAGGGAGCACTGCCGGCACCAGGCCGCGTCCGTCAAAGGTGGGCATAGCAGCCACCACCTGTGCCCTGTCCTCGCGGAGGAACAAGGGGGTAGGGGCCCCAGCCGGACACTCCTGGTCGTCTCCGACCAAGAGGCAGAGAGCTGAGGCCATCTCATCATCGGCCAAAGCTGCTGGATTCAGGCGAAGCTTGTCGTTTGCGTCCCCGAGCATCCATAGGGGGCACGAGTGTGCCTAAAGCGGAGCCACCCACTGCGTCAGGAACTCCCTCAAGAGCACGGCCCCCATCAGCTTCGCCGCCTTTGCGTTGGCCTACTTCAAGTCAGCTTCATCCTCTCCAGCACCAACTTCGCCCTGATCGTCAGCAAGCTTCGCGCGAAACCACCCTTCGTTAGGCTGGGGCACCTCCGTTGGCAGCGTCAACCGGGGGTGGACACACTTGGCATCCATCATGACCCACTTGCTCCGAAAGTTGTCGGCCCTCTTCTCGGCCTTCGAGATTGCTGTCGGTGTCAAAACCGGCGGATCTCGAGTAAGGGGTCCCGAACTATGTGTCTAAGGCTAATGGTAACAGGAGGCAGGGGACACGATGTTTTACCTAGGTTTGGGCTCTCTTGATGGAGGTAATACCCTACTTCCTGCTTGATTGACCTTGATGATATGAGTATTACAAGAGTTGATCTACCACGAGCACTACTGAAAATCTGGCACTTTGCCATCTGCCATGGAAGATGGCAAAGGCATGGTCGGTGGAAGGCAAAGGCTTTGCCATCTGCCAACAGATGGCAAACAGTTCGTCTGAAACCCTGCCGGTAAAGGCTTCTTTGCCATCTGCTGGCTGATGGCAAAGAGCCTGTAGCTTTGCCATCTGCTGGCAGATGGCAAAGCCTCTTAACAGGGTTAGCCCCGTTAGAAGGCTAACGGCATACTTTGCCATCTGCCAGCAGATGGCAAAGGCTGCAGGCTCTTTGCCGTCTGCCAGCAGATGGCAAAGGCTGAATGCTTTGCCGTCTGCCAGCAGATGTCAAAGAGATTTGCCATCTGCTGTCAGATGGCAAAGAGCCTAAATAGGCCAGGCCAAATGTTACATGTAGATGACACGTGGCCTCTTTGCCATCTGTCAGCTGATGGCAAAGCTCTTTGCCATCTGCCAGCAGATGGCAAAGTGACTATATTGCCTCATTTAATTTTGTTTTTTCTTATATCAATTCATTTTCACATAAATCAAACACAAATATATTTATATGACCAATATAGCATATTCAACACATATTACCAATAGTCATGAACACATATGTATCCAACACATGTTACCAATAGTAGCAAGTTTCATCCATACATATACATAGTTTCATCAATATTACACAGTTTCATCTATAGGTAGCAAGTTTCACAAGGTCAAAACAAAAACTAAATACAAGCACTCCATCAACCCAAGCTTCCGTGATCTTAAGCAAATCTGTAAAATGGAAAAGAAGAAAGTTAGAAGAAGAAGACTAGAAGAAGAAGAAGACTAGAAGAAGAAGATTATTATGATGCAACTAAAATGTGAAGATTATTATGATGCAACTAAAATGTGAAGATTATTATGATGCAACTTATATCTGTAAAATAGGTCATTTTGGAGCTAAGTATGGTTATTATGTCATTTTTGAGCTAGCTAAGCATACTAAGTCATTTTGGTGTAAAACATGCTAAGGTCATTCTAGAGCTAAGTAAGTTTATTATGTCATTTTGGAGCTAGCTAAGCATGTGAAGTCATTTAGGTTATTTTGGAGCTAATTAAGCTTATTATGTAATTTTTTAGCTAGCTAAGCATATTAAGTCATTTTGGAGGAAAAATGCTAAGTATAGGTCATTTTAGAGCTAGCCTAGGTTGAATAGGTCATTTTGAAGCTAAGTAAGGTTATTATTTCATTTTGGAGCTAGCTAAGCATATGAAGTCATTTAGGAGCTAAAATATGTCATTTCTTAAGCATACTATATCATTTTAGAGCTAGCTAAGC
This sequence comes from Triticum aestivum, assembly GCF_018294505.1. Classification (NCBI taxonomy): domain Eukaryota; kingdom Viridiplantae; phylum Streptophyta; class Magnoliopsida; order Poales; family Poaceae; genus Triticum; species Triticum aestivum. The sequence goes on from NC_057795.1 coordinate 198,124,643, forward strand.
ATATTAAGTCATTTTGGAGGAAAAGATGCTAAGTATAGGTCATTTTAGAGCTATCCTAGGTTAAATAGGTCATTTTTAAGCTAGCTAAGCATATTAAGTCATTTTGGAGGAAAAATGCTAAGTATAGGTCATTTTAGAGCTATCCTAGGTTAAATGCTAGGTTGTATTTCTTTACAGAGGGGGTACTAGTCAAAGTCAACCAATTTCGTCATGTCATGGTGAGCTGCACCGTGAGCAGTACATGGCTCTACCTATCAAAACAAGAAAACATACTTCTTGGACCCTGAAAACAACGGACAACGGTTCTTCCACTTGAAATCAACACCATGGCTCACAGGCAGAATACTGGCAGTAATAATCAAATAAACTATACAAGGAGTTGTTTCGATTCCACAACAAGGATCAAAACATGCACAACCATGTCTTATGTTGCAACTGAACAACACATACTACAGCCATCAAAACCAGCAGATTGACAGGTTAGAGTCAATCCCACCATCTCATTTACTCCTCCCTTCCCTTGAGAAAAACAAAATTCTTTACAAATATAATAGCCAACACATGGAATATATTTGTTGTGCTCTAAGCATCTCAACTCAGCGCCAGTAGTGATGGCACAACACACATACCTTGGTTTTTACATGCTCTTTCTCCTTGACATCCTTATTATACTTGTCTTTGTGGAAGTCCATGATCTTGCAAGTAGGATGGTCCTATTTCCGATGGACCTGCATGGGCGGCGACAAGATAACCATGAGAAATGGAAATGCTGACAGTCGCGCACAAACAATCGAAAAAGAATCTCAAGAAAATGCTAAAACTTGGGATCAAACAATTGAAGAAGGAAATGCAGCACTACCTCAACCAGGTGCAAGCCCATCCTGGATACAACTTTATGCCCTCGGTACAACATTATGATCTGCAAAGTTGAAACATGATATGTGAAAGCCTATGATCTTGCAAATCAACAATATAACATGTTTGTTAACGCACAACAAGGAAGCTTCAGTTCAAAATTATATGATGTCGCACACTTTCAAACGTGGCTCTGTTCTAAGCATTCCAACTCAGCTTCAGTTGTGGTGTGACGACAAATTTACCCAAGCAGGATGATTTTATCACATACCTTGTTATTTTAGGCGATCTTTCTCCATGGCATCCTTGGTATACTTGTCTTTGTGAAAGCCTATGATCTTGGAAACAGGAGGGCCTGATTTCCCAAGGACCTGCACATGCGGTAACGAGAAAACCATGAAAACAGAAATTCCGACAGTTGCGCACAAGCAATTGAAAAAGAATCTCAAGAAAATGGCAACACTTGGGCACAAACAATTGAAGAAGAAGGAAATGCAGTGGTACCTCAACTAGGTTCAATCCCATCCTAGGAGCCATTCAAAGACATCCTGGGCACTACATCATGCCCTGCAAAAAATAAGAAGCATGCCATGTTCAGCATCTGAATGTTGAACCAAGCAGGTTCAGGTTTGTGCAATCCCGTGTCAAACTCCCTAGTAGATGCATTGATAGTTGTACATTTGATATATGGTTAATTTAAAGCGATCGCCATCACCAAAAAAACAAATATTTTAGGTGAGTTAAACAGTGCAAATCACAGTGGACACATGAATCATGCAGATGTGATCCTACCACTTCACTTGTCCAAACTTAAGATGATGACTACACACAAACACACACACGCACACACATATGCTTGGTTGTTGCCAAGTAACCAAGCAAGTTTAGGTTTTATTTTTTTTTTGATAAATCTCCTCCTAAAAGAAAACAGCATGCCAACTAATTTACTTGGTACATGCAATGCTTGAATACAAATAGCCCTCCGGTGAAACTAAATGAGGGAGAGGAAAATTGGGTGGTTTGAGTCGCAAACTACACAACCTTAGGAACCATGAGCTGCACATCATTTAGCAAATGAGTTGAGGCTAGTGCACTGTGCCATGGATTGCAATTTGCAGAAATTGGACTAGAGCAGAGGAGTGGTAAGAAGTAGAGAAGAGTAGGGGGCAGTTACCTTGTGCGGTGCCCCGTCGTGGTCGAGCTCAATGTACCGGTCCTCATCCTCCCCTACATCATGGTCATCCCCGTCCATAGAGGGTGCCTTCCTGCTGCAAGGAATTGAAGAACGCAAATCAGTCACACTAGAGCGAGAGAGGACACATACACACAAGCATAAAAGCAGTGAATAGCCAGTTGTTCTCTGGATCGATGGCCATGAAACAGAGCAGAGAGCAGCATGGTGTGGTAGAGAAAGGAGAGGAGATGCGGTATGTAGCTCACTGTGGCGGTTTGCGCAGTCAATGCCGAATAATAGCGCGTCCCCCCTCCGTGGGTTGCGACCTTGACTGGCAGGCATGATCAAGTGAGGCCCTTGTCCTCTGCTGTAGGGATGAAATCTTTCCTGCTGCACAATAAGAGGATTAATCTTGAGTTCAAATCATAAAACAAACAAATCTTGCCGCCTCCACGCAGGGGAGGGGCCGAGGTTGAGACGGGAAAATCTTGCCTGCTCTCATATGAAATGAGAAGAAGGGGAGCCTTGGCGCAGTGGTAAAGCTGCTGCCTTGTGACCATGAGGTCATGGGTTCAAGTCCTGGAAACAGCCTCTTACAGAAATGTAGGGAAAGGCTGCGTACTATAGACCCAAAGTGGTCGGACCCTTCCCTGGACCCTGTGCAAGCGGGAGCTACATGCACCAGGTTGCCCTTTTGCATATGAAATGAGAGGTGGAGAAGGGATCACCATCCATCGAACCGCTGCTGCTGCTGACCTTGAAGATGCAGCCCTGCTGCTGCTGCTGTACCCACCATGGTGTCCTCTTTCTGCTGCTGCTGCTGTATCCACCAAGGAACCCTGCTGCTGCTGTACCCACCATGGTGTCCTCTTTCTGCTGCTGCTGTATCCACCAAGGAACCCTACTGCTGCTGCTGCTGCTGCTCTAACACATAAGAATGGACAATTTGAGATCAAATCAAAAAACCTTCCATGAGAGGGAGAGGGTGGTCATGGCGGGCAAGGAGCAGCTTTCATGGCCTGCACAAACAAAAAAAACAGCGCGAATCAGATAACATATCCAGAATATATATTGGGAGAGCAGCTAAGCTAAGCTAAGCTAAGCTAGCATGAGCGGTATAATATGGATTGATTTGTACTATTGTGAATTATCTCAACAAGACGAAACAGGGGAAGCAAAAAAACATTACCCTGCTGGTAATATAACATATACTCCCTCTGTACACTATTATAAGACGTTTTTACAGTTCAAATTGAACTGCAAAACATCTTACATTAGTGTACAGAGGTAGTAACATATCACACGCTCGACTTTTTCCAGCAAAAAGATGAGCTGCGCCTTGAGACCTGCTGCTACCACAAGTGTTGATTTCAGTTCATATATATTCTGTAGTTCAATTTTTACTATTCGAGTTATTTGTACAAGGAGATGACGTATATATTCTCTCCAGTGTGTACTAGTTCCATTCCATGTGATTGATCAACCGTGGATCTCCCCCGACGACCATTCTGAATTAGTTTGAATAAAATGTGTTTTTACCTACAAGTTGCAAGCATGAAGATGATGAGGTTTGGGGTGTGCGTATCATGACTCAAGCACTAGTATCATGACCCTGTTCATCACATTCAAGTTTGACAAAAATGAAGAGAAAAGAGGAGCTATGGATCTGAGCATGGCGATGGCCTCCTCCTCTTTCCTCCTTGACTCACGCACACGGGATGCTGGTGATGGGGATGGTGATGGCCTGCACAAATGCGTTTGCGCGGATCAGATAAGAAATCCAGAAGAGGAATAGATGAGGTCTGGTACGTACCTTTGGCCGGCGTCGAGGTGCTCCCCACCGAGAGCAGTCGGCGTGCGTCCTTGGAGGTTGAGGGCTAGCTAGGGTTTCGGGCGTCGCCGTCCATGGCTGCTGCTGCGCTCCATGGCCGACCTCGAGGAGGGTCGCGGATCAGATCGCCGGTGCCGCTGCGGGCGGATCTGGGCGCTGCTCCGCTTGATCTAGGGCCTTGGCTTCCCTTCCCTCCCCTCCCCTCCCCTCCCCTCCCTTGGGAGAGAATAGAAGAGGAGAGGAGAGGAGAGGAGGGGCTGGAGCGGCGGCCGTGGCAGGGCAGAGGGGAAGAGGAGGCCATGGCCATGGCCGGGCTCGTCCTGCCTGCTGCTGCTAGGTCGCCGTGGCTAGGGTTTCGGCGCCATGGGAGAGAAGGAGAGGGAGGTCGGCGGCGTGGATGGGGGAGAGGAGGCCGCCGCGCCGACGAGGCCGAGTGGCTGGGGCAGAGGAGATCGGCGCCGGAGTTGGGCTCCGTTGGTTGGGAGACGAGCAGGGGAAGGAATTGGGGATTGGATTGGATTAGCTTGTGTTGTTGGTTCGGTGGGGCTACTGGCCCGTTATAGCGCCGTTATCCATTGGGCTCCACCCACTTCTTTGCCATCTGCCAACAGACGGAAAAGATTCTTTCCCATCTGCTGACAGATGGCAAAGAGGTGGGTTGACAGGCCGTTACAACACTGGACCCCTACCCACCTCTTTGCCATCTGCTGGCAGATGGCAAAGATTATTTGCCATCCACTAGCAGATGGCAAAGAATTGGCTGATGGCAACCATGTTTTTTGTCGTCTGTCAGTTCTTTGCCATCTGTTTTTATAAGCAGATGGCAAAGACGTTCTTTGCCATCAGCTGGCAGATAGCAAAGAGCTGGCTGATGGCAAATTCCCAGTTTCCAGTAGTGGAGATCGTAGAGGCTAAACCCTAGAAGCTAGCCTATGATTATGACTATTCTTGTCCTACGGACCAAACCCTCCGGTTTATATAGACACCGGAGGGGGATAGGGTTACACAGAGTCGGTTACAGAGAAGGAAACCTACATATTCGAATATCCAAGCTTGCCTTCCATGCAAAGGAGAGTCCCATTCGGACACGAGACGAAGTCCTCAATCTTGTATCTTCATAGTCCAACAGTCTGGCCAAAGTATATAGTCCGGCTGTCCGAGGACCCCTTAATCCAGGACTCCCTCAGTAGCCCCTGAACTAGGCTTCAATGACGATGAGTTCGGCGCGCGGATTGTCTTCGGCATTGCAAGGCGGGTTCCTTCTCCGAATACTCCATAGAAGAACTAGAACACAAGAATCATGTCCGGCTCTGCAAAAAAAATTCCACACTCCACCATAGAGAGTATAATATTCCACAAATCTAATCTGCTAACAGCTTTTTATAGCATCACGCCATGGTCCGGTCATTATCCGAACCGTTTTTCACAACCAGCCACCGCACACATCGCGAAGCGGTTTTATCGGCACGTCTTGTCGAAGCAGAGATCGTGTCCTCTTATCACGGGATCCTCATCAATACAGACGTGGGTAACCCAATCGTGCCATCAAACGTGGCGTTTGGGGAATAAGAGAATTTAACGGGCAAGTGGGGAGGCACAGGATTTTTGCTGCCTTTATAAGGGGATAAGAACCGTCCCTTTCACCCACGCCCTTCTCTACTCATCCATTCCTTTTCGCTCGAGCCCTAGTGCCCAAGCGCTCCTCTACTCCGCCCAAAAAGGCTTTCCCGAAGATGTCCGGATCTGGAGCAGGAGGCAAGTGGATGGCCTCTACCGTCCGGGAGAAGGATATCAAAAAGCTTAGGGGGGCCGGGTATCTGGCCAAGAGAATTACCCACCGTCTTCCGACGGCGGGACAAATCGTCCCCACCCAGGAACCCCACGAGAGGGTGGTATTTCTCCCTCACTTTGTCCGCGGGCTAGGGTTTCCCCTCCACCCATTTGTTCGCGGCATCATGTACTACTACGGGATTGATTTCCATGATCTATCCCCAAATCCCTTCCTCAACATCTCGACATTCATAGTCATGTGCGAGGCCTTTCTCCGCATCCCTCCGCACTTTGGCTTATGGCTAAAGGTTTTTAATGTAAAGCCCAAGGTAGTGAGCGGCGAGCATGCCGAATGCGGAGGTGCCATGGTGAGTAAGATGCCCAATGTTACATGGCCGATAGGGACGTTCAATGATTCCATCAAGGAGTGGCAGCAGCAGTGGTTCTACATCACTGAGCCGCGTGGCAAGGAGTGGACCGCCGTTCCGGAGTTCAGATCCGGTGCCCCCCTACGACTTACGTCCTGGCACAAGAAGGGCCTGAACTGGGCTTCGTCTGACGAGCTATCAGAGCTCCAAACGCGCGTTCAAGACATGGAAGACAAGAGCGTCAAGCTCGTCAATGTAGTCCAAGTCATGTTGGTTCGCCGGATTCTACCATGTCAACACCGAGCTTGCAATCTATGGGAGTTCGACCCGGCCAAGCACCAGACCCTGCTAGAGCTCTTTGGCTCTACGCACAAGCACATCTGGAAGGTGCTTTTCAAGTCCGGCAAACCGTGGCCGGACTCCACCAATGACCGTGGGTACCAACTGTCACACCCCGCAAGTTCGGTAAGCAACTAAATGTTTGACAACTTATGTGTTCTATCCATACATCCTCAGGAAAACACTTAACGCGTTTCCTATCATAATCCTAGGGCTGGGCGAAGAAGGCGGGGCGCATCTACTGTCCAGCCCCTCTGCCAGAAGAACCGGTCGGCCCACTTCTGATGAACATGCTGGTCCCGGCGCCGTATAAGGCGCCGAAGAAGAAGACCGAAAAGGAGGCCAAGAAGACCAGAGGCGGCCTCCGTCGTCGTGGTGCCTCGGACACAAAATCCAGAGACTCTAATGCCCATTCTTCCTCCGAAGAGGACAGGGAGGAGGAGGACGAATCCCCCGCAGGGGGGAAAGAAGAAAAGAATGGCCTCCAACTCCTTGGAGGCCGATTCCCCTAAGAGGGGAAAAACTCCTCTTTAAGACGAGTCCACCGGCGCCACCGATAGCAGCCCGGAGTGGAATCCCAGGGCCGATCTCTTGGTGAACTCATAAGTATAAAATCTGAACACACTCATGCATCCGAACTTGTCATGGCATCACATTCTAATTTGAGACGTGCTTTTCCTTTTCAGTCCGCGCGAAGCCCCGCGCTAAACCGTCCTCGTCAGAAGATCTACTGGGTTCGGACGCTATGGGGAGCGAGACACCCTCGAAGGCCTCCTTCTCCAAACGTGGGAATGAAACCGAGGTTTCGTCCCAGAAGGACCCAGGCCATGAAGGAGGGGAGAAGGCCGCGAAGGCGGCGCCAGGAGGCCATACTTCTGGGGCCGGTCACACGGGAGAGAAATCTCCCATGGATGTCAACGGCGGGGGTCATCTTGAGTCCGGACCCAAGCCAGACACGATTCTAGAGACCCATAAGGTCCCCGAGTCAAACAGACAGCCTTTGCCAACTGGAGGAGGTATGCCTGCTCCACTAGCCGCCTCTGTCCAACCAGAGGTGCCGGATACTTTATTGTCGGCGCTGAAGGGTGCCTCCATCATTGATGAACACCGTGCCCTCATGGGTGCGGTGATTGAGAAGATTCAGTTCGCTGAGAGTGGACTGAATGAATCCTGTATCAGCCTCATAAGAGGCTTTGAGGTATGTTTTATGGGCTTTTGGGAGAGTGCCATGGTATAGATAGTAGCCCCTGATACACTATTTGGTGAAAAGAAAGAACCGTATAAAGGATCAAATTCATGTTCGCGGGAGACTTACTTGATGATATTTATCACCCTTTTTTAACCAGCAGGCATCTGTAGCGACTACTGCCTCTCAAGCTGCGGAAGTATTCGGACTGAGGCATAGTCTGGAGCGGGGCGAAGGAGAACTTGGCCAAGTGAAGAGACAGCTGGAGAATAATCAAGGTGTGTAGAAACCTTGTTTATGTAGCACAAATGAATAAGTGTACATGATGGAAATATTTTTATAATGTGCTCTAGGAGCGACGGCCGAAATTGAGGCTCTCAGGAGGGCTGTGGCCGAAGCCGAGAAGAAGGCAGCCGCAGGGCAGGCTCTTCGTGAGAAACACGAGGCTAGAGTTATTGAGGCTGAGCGAGAGCTTCAAGAGGCCGTGCAGAAATGCGAGACCTTGGAGCAGAGTTTAGCAGGGAAAGAATCTGAACTCTCCCAGGCTCGCCAAGCCACAAGTGATGCTCGGGGGGAGGCCCAAGGTGCCCTGAAGGAAATCCAGGAGGCGAGGAAAGTTGTGGTCGGTAAGGCTTTTTCTGTACAAAGCAAGTATCGGAGATGAGAAAATCAAATTTGACAACTTGAGTTTTGATGTATACAGGGGTATTTGCAGAGCTGCCGCGCAGCATATCCGATGTCGCCCAATTCTACTGAGCCGAAGGGGGGAATACTGCGGATAAGCTCTTCTGGATGCAGTATCTGGCGCCAAATTATCCGGTGCCTTTCTCCGATCAGTTGAAGTAGCTGGTCGAGCTGCATAAGGCAGCCGAGTTAGCCATGAAGGATTTAATTATCCGGTTGTGGCCTGCTGAGCCGATTCCAAGCAGCTACTTCGGGCTCGTGAAGTGGCTTGTAAGTGCCTGCCCTCAACTCGAAGTCATCAAGCAATCGGTCTGCATAGAAGGTGCGCGAATGGCCTTTGCCCGTGCCAAGGTGCATTGGGGGAAGATGGATGCAGAAAAGCTGATGACCGAGGGACGGCAGGAGGGGAAGGAGCACCACAAGCCCGAACTATATTATGAAGGTGTCTTGAAGGGAGCCCGCCTTGCGGCGGAGCAATGCACCAAGGACATTATATTTCCTTAAATACGGTCATGTTCGTGCTTTGTAATATTCAAACAAGAGAATTCTTATCATCTATTGCTTGTTGTTTGAAAGTTTTTATTCCTGTGCAGTCGTTTTATATATTAATCCTGAGAGTCGGCCAGTCGTCGGCTTTTGCCCCCATGTAGTGAGTACGAGGGTGTTCGGGATAAACCTGAGCACTCTTTACCCCAATTTTGGGTCCTTAAAGGAGGTGTTCAGCATAGCAAACCAGGCAATCAGACTATAAGGCTTTATCGCTCTCACTTAGCCATAGGAGTTGTTACGAGGAAGGTAGGCTCACCCCCTGGTGTTCGGAAGACCGCACTAGGGGCTCTATAAGCGCCTGATCGGAAAAGGCCGATCCGTCGCACGCTACATTGGTTATAGCATTATGCGGAAGGAATCCTTAAAGATTTTAGAACCTCTCGAACAGCTGACTAGCTCTCACTGCATCATGACAGTCAGTTTTCGGCTATCTCTACTGAGGTGCTTGTCCGAAAGAACCGGGACACAATCGCAGTAGTTCTCCCAGTGCTACCTTAGCCGATATAGCGGAACATAAGGAACCAAAACGTAGGAGCCGGGCAAACCCAACTATTGACCCAAGACATGATTCGGAGTTGATGCATATAATGCTATAAGTTCGGGGTGCCGAACTACCGTGAAGGTGTTTGGACTTTTTTGTCGTAGTATGGGCGTCATGAAGCCCCTAGCATATTAAGGCATATCGTGATAAGAAGCCGCCTTTTAACAAAAGAGTTTTTAAATAAGAAATAGCAGTAGGTGAGCATCACATAAATCCACATGTTGTATTTGAGTAATACTTCAATGCGTATGAGTACAGATGATGTGATGAAAAGAAATATGATTGCGGAACCTGCTGATACCGGTCGTGCGGAAGTTGTGTTCGGATCCGGGGTGTAGTCGGATGATTACAGGGGAATATTTAGAAATTCCCTGACGCGCTCGAACTGTTCCCATGCCCTCCATCATAACCTACGTAAAGGTGAACCTGTAAAGAAAACGTAAGAAATAGTTTTGCACCACCTGGCGATTGAGCCGTAGTATGTGGCTTGTATTATCCTTTTCTGGAGTGTCTTTAATCTCCGTGCGGGCCGGGCTATCCTGCCGCGCAGTAGTTCGGACTCCTTTGATGGTGTATGGGAGCTTGGCCTTCGACTCGAGGTTCGACTGTAAGGTGTCGTCCGTTGTCCTTGCTGTTAAAGCGGCGGTAGACTCTTCGGCCGTGGGGGTGGGGATATGGACCTGCCATTAACCGTGATGACGCCGCGTGGACCGAGCATCTTTAATTTATGGTAGGCATAATGTGGCACCACGTAGAACCGAGCGAATGCAGTTCGTCCGAGTAGTGCCTGATGGTCGCTGTGAAAGGGGACGATGTCGAAGACTAAGTCTTCGGTACGGTGATTGTCCGGAGATCCGAATACCACTTCTAGTGTGATAGAGCCCGTGCAACATGCCTCTACACCTGGTATGATACCTTTAAAGGTGGTTTTTGTGGGCTTGATCCTTGAGGGGTTGATGCCCATTTTGTGCACTGTATCCTGGTAAAGCAGGTTCAGGCTGCTACCTCCGTCCATAAGGACTTGTGTGAGATGGAATCCGTCAATGATGGGGTCGAGGACAAATGCGGCCGAACCGCTATGACGGATATTGGTAGGGTGGTCCCTGCGATCGAAGGTGATCGGGCAAGAGGACTTTCGGTGTCAAAACCGGCGGATCTCGGGTAGGGGGTCCCGAACTGTGCGTCTAGGCAGATGGTAACAGGAGACAAGGGACACGATGTTTTTACCCAGGTTCGGGCCCTCTCGATGGAGGTAAAACCCTACTCCCGCTTGATTAATATTGATGATAAGGGTAGTACAAGAGTAGATCTACCACGAGATCGGAGAGGCTAAACCCTAGAAGCTAGCCTATGGTATGATTGTTGTTCGTCCTACGGACTAAAACTCTCCGGTTTATATAGACACAGGAGAGGGTTAGGGTTACACAGAGTCGGTTACAATGGTAGGAGATCTACATATCCGTATCGCCAAACTTGCCTTCCACACCAAGGAAAGTCCCATCCGGACGCGGGACGAAGTCTTCAATCTGGTATCTTCATAGTCCAGGAGTCTGGCCAACGGTGATAGTTCGGCTATCCGGACACCCCCTAATCGAGGATTCCCTCAGTAGCCCCCGAACCAGGCTTCAATGACGATGAGTCTGGCGCGTAGATTGTCTTCGGCATTGCGAGGCGGGTTCTTCTCCAAATTCCATATACTTGTCAAATAGTGTCCGGCTTCTGATAAATGCTGCGCTCCTTGGCTTCCATGCCCAATAATGGCCATCTTCCACGTGTCGAACGAATGCGAAAAGATAGGGTATTTTTACACTTCCCCCCCTAGCTGCACAAATGAGCTGCCTATAAAAAGAGACGAGGATCTAGACCCGAATCACACCATCTCCCCTTCGCAAGCTTTCACCGGAGCGCCTCTGACAAAAAATCCATTCTATCATGGACAGTCGACGCGGCTCCTCCTCTCGTGCTCCCAGCCCCAAGCCTGGGGACTGGGAGAGATGCTCCGTCCCGCATAGCAAGCTAGTGACGCTCCAAACCAAGGGATTTCTTCCCCCAACCTTCATGGTTCCGGTTCGAGCCGGACTCGCCACCTATAAGGGCGGAAAGCAAGCAGAGAGCGTCCCCGATCCTTCCAAAGGAGAGCGGGTATGCTTTGTCTCTTATCTGATAAGAGGACTCGGATTTCCAATACATCCGTTTCTCCGGGGGCTCCTGGAGCTCTATAGCCTCCAGCTGCATCACCTTACGCCTGCCTCCATTCTGCACATCGCGGGCTTCGTAGCCCTTTGCGAACTGTTTTTGGGCATTGAGGCTCATTTTGCGCTGTGGAAGAGATTATTCTGCCTCGTACCCCGTTCCATGAGGGGTCAATATATCAAGTGGGCGGAGCCGAGCTATGGCGCATTGCCGGGACCGGATATCTATCCGGAACACCGAAGAAGGCGTCCGAAGACTGGCCTTCGGAATGGTTTTATATAGAAGATGCGCGCTACCGGATCCCGTTCGGACCGGCCTCCCGGAGTTCAGTAATGCTCCCTTGAAGAAACGCCTAAGTTGGCATCCGTGGAGCCCCCAGAGGAACAGCGACAGGTACGTCCTTTACCTGATGAGCCGAATAAGGTTGCTAGCTCATTCCGGACTGACCATGATCAGTGTCATGGCCACATGCATTATGCGGGGGGTGCAGCCACTTCAATACAGGGGCCACCCCATGTGGGATTTCAACGGGGAGGACGATGCCACCCGTCATGGCCGTAAGGGGCCGGGATCGATCACCGAACTGGTGACGATCTTGTCCGCGCTGTACAAGGGGGAAGAGGAGGATTTTCTCTGCGTCAGTCCATTGAACGGATTTTCTATGAACAATCCTCGAAGCTGGGTAAGCGAACATCTCCTTTTCCGCACATCCGATCCGTACTCCCATGGTTATATATCTCATTTTGCGAGTTCGACACAGGAACTGCGTCAGGCCGTAAAAGATATAAATAGCCCGCCTCCACAACCCGAGGATCCGGAATGTTTCCTCGATCCGGCCTCCCAAGAGGATCCGGACATATTGGTGGAGCTGATTGATGGGGTATTTCACCAACTAAGTATCGATAATGCCTTGGCCGACATTACGGCCTATTACCCCGGAATACTTCCAGCCTCACAGGTAACTGAGACGGAAGCCCCAGTACTTTGATAATGACTCATCCGTGCTTATTTTTGATCACCGTATATCAATGGTGTTTCACAGGGGGTGCCTTCGAGGCGGGATGCCGAGCCCGCAGCGGCTAGCCAAAAAGGGGCAGCGTGGCCATGTAGGCTAAAACGAAGTGCGGTCTGGGTTGAAACGCAGCCGCAACGGTAAGGCGTGTCAACATAGTCCCGGGATTGATTTCGGGAAGGTATATTAACGCTGGTGCTCTTTTCAGGAAAAAGAGCGCTCGCCAGACTGTTTCCGGAGAGATGGCTAATCGAGCCTCCGCCAGCCAGGCTCCAACGCCGGGTCCGGAAGGGGAGGTGAACACGAGGCGTGCGTCGGATGCTCCTCCGACAGAGGATGCCGACAGATTGTCCGCCACCAACTCCGAGGTGGAGAGTGCCATGAATCACAGGCGCCGCCAGACAGTTCTTCGTGACGCATGTTTCTCCCAAGAGGCATTGAAGGCCTTCAATTTGGGAGACGCACACCTCCATGCCGCTCAAGATGGTCTAGCCAGAGCCACGAAGCAGTATGTAAAGGACATACGGGTGAGGAAATTTGACAGTTATATATGCCAGTAACCCTCGAGACTTAAAATAGTTAGGAGAACTGATTTAAGGATCATTTATGCAGGATCTTACGAAAAAGAATACCCGACTGTCTCAGGAGCTTGAACAGTGCAAGGCCCAGCTTGAGGCCACACTAGCCGCCCCAGGGGGAGCCACAGCAACCCCCTCCGGTAATATATACTTCGAAAGATAAGTAGTTTGTGAAGTGCGGCGTGTGTATAAGTCTGACAATAATATTGCAGATGGCGCCGGACTAGATCCGGACAAGCAACATCTCCTGCGCCAGTTAAAGGCCGGTGAGAATGTGCTTACAAGGGTGAGGCAAGAGAAAAATAATCTCCAAGATGCCAACACCCAGCTGGGTGAGGAACTAAAGGATGTTCGAGCCCAGCTGTCTGACTCCGTTAAGGAGAATAGGCGGCTTCGTCGCGACATTTATAGTAAGTGCTTGAGCGAGCTTTTTTGAAAAGAAGAGTTCGGCGAGGAAGTCGACTAACAAAAATATGTCTGTAGGTATGCTCATAGGTCGTCCTGCAGAGGAAATGCCCGGTTCAACGGGTGACCTACTTCCCGAGCTGCTGCAACTGCACGAACGAGTTCGGCAGGTGATGAGAGACGTCGCCCAGGCCTTGTGGCCATCCATCTCCCTACCTGAAGGCCTTGGAGAGATTGCAGAGAGGCTTCAGGGAGTGCGGCGGCGCTTCCAGCTATGGAAGATATCGGCCTGCCGTCAAGGCGCCAGGGAGGCCTGGGCCATGGTGAAGACGCGGTACACGAAGGCTGACCCAAACCACATGGCCGAGGTCGGACCTGTGGGGCCCGATGGGAAGGAGATCCCTATGAGCTTAGTGTACGGCCAAGTAGAGTTGGCCGCAAAGTATTCCCAGCGGGACTGTAAACTAGACAGCATATTAGATGGTATTGAAGAGGAATACAATCAGTGAATTTGACTATGTAATTAAAAATGACATGTAAAATGCCTTCTAGCTGGATTGTAGATCGTTTGTCGTAGCGGACCCTTTCGCTTCAACCTCGGGACCCTATAGTCCGGAGTGTGTCGGAATACCCTCGCGGTTATGTAAGAACCAGGGCATGCATGGAGACCAGGCGTAGGGGTCATTAGTGCTCTATCAGACAAGTGCCCAACTAGTTGTGTTATATTACATGGTTAGCAAGAAACATCTTCCAGGGAGAATAGTTCCGTTAGGGGTTCCTTTCCCTGGGAGGCATGCCCTAAAGTGCATGTACGGACTGCGAAAAAAGCAGAAAAACATCTAGGGGCAGATAAATGAATAAGTAAGAAATCGTCTTTTAGTTCACTGACCGAATATTCCCTTAAGAACGCCAGCTTTCGGCTTCACCCAGTCTGAGGTACACGTCCGGCTGACCCGGCGGTAACAATCGCAGAGGTGCTCCCTTTACCACCTAGACGAACAATCGGGAACGTAGGGGTAAGCACAGGAGCCAGGCAACCCAGCTTGGCCAAAACTTAAGTCATATCGATGCATATAATGGTGAATAAAAGGTACATGCGGAAGTGTGACACATGTGTTGGGCATAAAGCCCGTAGAAATAAGCTTCTGTTAAAGAAGCCCCCAGGTATACTGAGCGCGGACAACGCGTCAAGTGTGTGCGAACAATGCGCAAACGAGCCTTCAACGGATTCAGAAAAAGGAGGGAGAAGGAGAGAAATAAAAGACAGTTAAAGTATAAAATATAGACGGAGGAAGGAGATGAACCCCGAGTCCGGTGCTAGGCGTAAAATCTTTGGAGACGGGCTGCATTCCATGGGTTCGGCTCCAGTCGGTTATCCGACGCGTTCCGCAGACGGCACGCTCCGCCGGTCAAGACTTGGTCGATGATGAAGGGACCCTCCTATTTGGGCTTGAGTTTGTCCTTTTTCTTGTCCGACAGGCGTAGAACTAATTCGCCAACATTGTAAGCTTTGGCCCGTACTTCTCTGCTTTGGTATCTTCGAGCCTGCTGTTGATAGAATGTGGAATGGGTTTTTGCCACGTCGCGCTCCTCCTCCAAGGCGTCCAAACTGTCCTGCCGATCGAGCTCGGCTTCTCTTTCTTCGTACATGCGCACGCGAGGTGAGTCATGAATTATGTCGCAGGGCAAAACTGCCTCTGCGCCGTACACCATAAAAAATGGTGTGAATCCGGTAGTGCGATTCGGCGCGCAGCCCCCATAGTACGGAGTCGAGCTCCTCTACCAAGTGCGTATTAGATTCCTTGAGGGACCGCACTAGTCTGGGTTTAATGCCGCTCATGATTAGACGAGTTGCTTGCTCGACCTAACCGTTAGTTTGAGGGTGATAGACTGAAGCGTAGTCGAGCTTGATGCCCATGTTTTTGCATTAGAGTTTGACCTCATCGGCCGTGAAGTTCGTGCCATTATCAGTGATGATGCTATGGGGGACGCCGTAACAGTGTACTACCCCTGATATGAAGTCTATCACCGGTCCAGATTCGACCGTCTTAATAGGCTTTGCCTCTATCCATTTGGTGAATTTATCCACAATGACCAGTAGGTATTTTTGCTTGTGGGTTCCTCCTTTAAGGGGTCCAACCATATCAAGCCCCCAAACCGCGAACGGCCAGGTGATGGGTATAGTTTTGAGGGCGGTAGCTGGCATGTGGCTTTGATTAGCAAAGAGCTGGCATCCTACGCATCGTTGGACCAAGTCCTGAGCATCTGCCCGGGCCGTCGACCAATAAAATCATGTACGGAAGGCCTTGCCTACAAGGGCCCGGGCTGCAGCGTGGTGCCCACCGAGTCCGGCATGAATTTCAGCCATAAGATTTCGCCCTTCCTCTTCGGAGATACACCTTTGAAGGACTCCGGTTGTGCTTTTCTTATAAAGCTCTCCCTCATGGACCTTATAGGCTTTAGATCGCCGCACTATGCAGCGGGCCCAGTTTTGGTCCTCGGGAAGTTCCTGCCTAGTTAGGTAGGCTAGGAATGGTTCTGTCCACGGGGCAATGACTGTCATCATTGTGTGGGCTGACGGTGCTATTTCGTTGGCGAAGCCACCAACTATGTCAGAATGTTCGGTGAGGGGTAGTGTCGTTGGGTCCGGGCTGTTATTTCCGGACTCTCCCTCCCATAGTACGGATGGCTTGAAAAGCCTCTCTAGGAAGATATTGGGAGGGACGACATTGCGCTTTGCGCCAATGCGTGCCAACACGTCTGCTGCCTGGTTGTTCTCCCGGGCTATATGGTGAAATTCGAGCCCCTCAAACCGAGCTGGCATTTTTAGGACGGCGTTGCGATAAGCTGCCATTTTCGGATCCTTGGCATCAAAGTCTCCATTTATTTGGGATATCGTGAGGTTTGAATCCCCGCGGACCTCTAGGCGCTGAATGCCCATGGAGACTGCCATCCGAAGACCATGTAGAAGGTCCTCGTATTCAGCTGCATTGTTGTAGTCTGTGTACATTATCTGAAGTACGTATTGGACTATATCTCCAGTTGGGGACATTAGAACGACGCCAGCCCCCAGGCCAGCCAACATTTTGGAGCCGTCGAAGTGCATGATCCAGTTGGAATATGCGTCGTACTCTTTAGGGAGTTCGGCTTCGGTCCATTCGGCGATGAAGTCGGCCAAAACCTCTGACTTAATAGCTCGCCGTGGCTTGTAAGTTATGTCGAACGGGAGGAGCTCGATGGCCCATTTGGCAATCCGGCCCGTTGCGTCGCAGTTGTTTATAATGTCATTAAGAGGTACTTCGGAGGCTATTGTTATCGAACACTCTTGGAAGTAGTGTCGCAGCTTCCGGGATGCCATGAACACTGCGTATGCTATCTTTTGATAATGCGGGTACCGTGACTTGCGTGGAGTTAGGACAGTGGACACGTAGTAAACTGGTTTTTGGAGAGGGAACTTGTGTCCATCCGTTTCTCGTTCGACAACGAGCACCGCTCTTACAACTTGATGGGTTGCCGCGATGTACAATAGCATTGGTTCGCCCGTGTTGGGCGTGGCCAGGACTGGATTTGTTGCCAATATGGCTTTGATTTCTTCGAGTCCGACCGTGGCGGCATCCGTCCACTCGAAGTGTTCGGTGCGCCGCAGGAGGCAATAAAGGGGTAATGCCTTTTCTCCTAAGCGGGAGATAAAGTGGCTTAGAGCCGCCACGCATCCAGTCAATTTTTGTATTTGTTTGAGGTCTTTTGGGATATCCAATTGTGACAGAGCTCGGATCTTCGCTGGGTTTGCTTCAATTCCTCTACCGGATACGATGAAACCCAAGAGCTTTCTGGCTGGTATGCCAAAAACGCATTTTTCTGGGTTGAGCTTAATGTCATATGCTCGGAGATTGTCGAATGTGAGCCTCAAGTCATCTACTAGAGTTTCAACATGCTTGGATTTGACGACCACATCATCTACCTATGCCTCCACTGTTTTGCCGATCTGATTTGCCAAACATGTCTGAATCATGCGCTGATATGTTGCGCCGGCGTTTTTGAGCCCGAAGGGCATTGTGTTGAAGCAGAATGGGCCGTATGGAGTGATGAATGCCGTTGCAGCTTGGTCTGGCTCTGCCATCTTAATTTGGTGGTAGCCGGACTATGTGTTGAGGAAGCACAATGAATCATGTCCTGCGGTAGCGTCGATAATTTGATCGATGCAGGGAAGGGGGAAGGGATCCTTTGGGCAAGCCTTGTTAAGGTCCTTGAAATCGACACACAGGCGCCAGGATTTGTCCTTCTTTGGTACCATTACCAGGTTTGCTAGCCAGTCCGGATGTTTTATATCTCTAATGAATTCGGCCTCCAATAGTTTGGCTAGTTCTTCTCCCATGGCCTGTCTCTTGGGTTCAGAGAAGCGCCGAAGAGCTTGTTTGACTGGCTTGAATCCTTTTAGGATATTTAGGCTATGCTCGGCCAGCCGGCGTGGGATTCCTGGTATGTCTGAAGGGTGCCAGGCAAAGATGTCCCAATTTTCGCGTAGGAATTCTCATAGTGCGGCGCCTACATTAGGGTTTAATTGTGCCCCGATGGAGGCCGTTTTTGTAAGGTCCGTTGGATGCACTTGGAATTTGACTATTTCGTCCGCCGGTTTAAAAGAGGTGGACTTGGATCTCTTATCGAGTATCACATCGTCCTTGTTCACTGTGGAGCGCAGCGCAGTGAGTTCCTCGGCCGCTAGGGCTTCGGATAGTGCCTCAAGGGCAAGTGCGGCTGTTTTATTTTTGGCGAGGAGTGCTATGTCCGGGTCACTAGCAAGAGTGATGATTCCGTTGGGTCCGGGCATTTTGAGCTTCATGTACCCGTAATGGGGTATAGCTTGAAAAATTGTGAATGCCTCTCACCCTAATAGAGCGTGGTATCCGCTGCTGAACGGGGCCACTTGGAATGTGACCTCCTCGGACCTGTAATTATCCGACATGCCGAACACCACATCCAGTGTGATTTTTCCTGTACATCATGCTTCCCGACTGGGGATTATTCCTCTAAAGGTTACGCTGCTTCGCTCAATGCGGCTCCAGTCTATTTCCATTTTTCGAAGGGTTTCCTCGTAAATGAGGTTTAATCCGCTGCCGCCATCCCTGAGTACCTTGGTAAGGCGAAAGCCGTCCACTATTGGACTAAGGACCAATGCGGCTGGTGCTCGGGCTGTTCAGAATTTAGGTTCGTCACTGGCGTTAAAGGTAATAGCCGTGTCACTCCATGGATTTATTGTTGCTACCTGGTGGACTTCGGCGAGGCTGTGGAGTGTTCGTTTCCGCATATTATTTGATGCGGAAGTTTCAAAGACTGTTAATACCGTACTGGTATTGCTGGGCTGGTGCTCTGGAGCTAGAAGCTCTTCGCCACTTTTGGCCACCTGCCGTAGTATCCAACATGCTCTAAGGCTATGAGTTGGCGTGGCGCCCTCTGTACTATGAATTTTGCAGGGTCCATTGAGCCATCCCTCCAGTACGGTTCCATGCCCTTTAAAGGGTTTTTTGCTTTTTGGTATTTAACCCAAGTGCCTGGTAATGATGCACCCTTTTACTTTGGACTGGGGTTGTGTTCAAGGCCGGATTATCCCAAAATTTGATTTCGGTTTTCCAGGCGCTCTCCATTGCACAGTACTTTCGTACTATGGACGCCAAGTCGGCAAAGCATGTAATTTCGTGATGACTTACGGTGTTGAGGATTCCTTCGTCCATGCAATTAATGCAGAAGAATGAAATTGCGTCCTCTTCACGGCAGTCCTTTATCCTGTTCATGACCAGGAGGAATCTGGCCCAGTAATGATGTACTGTTTCAGTGGGCTCTTGCCAAATTTGGGATAGATCGCTTATGTTTGGATGGGAGGGTGGAGTTAAATTCCGAACTTCGTCCGATCTAAGACTCAGGGGCCAAGAAGCTTCCGAACTTGGATGCTTGGGTTCTTGGACATTGTCCGATGAATCTAGCCCGCTGCCTGACTTTAAGTTCAGGGCTTGACTGGTGTTCTCCCCTCCGCGGGAATCCGGCATGGAGGGGTCAGGAATCCGGACATAGCTAGTCCTTAGGATAGAAGAAGGGTTGCCGTATTGTTCCTCTACCACAGCAACGCGGTGGGTAGCCTGGGTAGAGTTAATCTCTCTCAGATCGGTTTTAGGCCCAATCTGGTCATAATCTGTAGCGACTCCTAGGGCGGCGATGCGATCCAAGAGCTCGTTTAAGGAGGAGAGCTCCATTGGATCTGACTGCTCGGCGAGTTCAGAGTTGACGTCAAGATTGCTTTTGATGACCCGAGAAGTCATCGTCGGCGCGGCGGCCGAACATGCAGTCATAAGAAAACCACCTAGCCGGAGAGTTTGGCCGATGGCCAAAGCTCCTTTGGCAACGGTGCCGTCTTTAAAGACGGGATGAGGCATCCTTCCTGATGGCGACGGCACAGAGGAACTCTCAATGAAAGCACCAATGTCGGTGTCAAAACCGGCGGATCTCGGGCAGGGGGTCCCGAACTGTGTGTCTAGGCGGATGGTAAGAGGAGACAAAGGACACGATGTTTTTACCCAGGTTCGGGCCCTCTCGATGGAGGTAAAACCCTACTCCTTCTTGATTAATATTGATGATATGGGTAGTACAAGAGTAGATCTACCACGAGATCGGAGAGGCTAAACCCTAGAAGCTAGCCTATGGTATGATTGTTGTTCGTCCTACGGACTAAAACCCTCCAGTTTATATAGACACCGGAGAGGGTTAGGGTTACACAAAGTCGGTTACAATGGTAGGAGATCTACATATCTGTATCGCCAAGCTTGCGTTCCACGCCAAGGAAAGTCCCATTCGGACACGGGACGAAGTCTTCAATCTGGTATCTTCATAGTCCAGGAGTCCGGCCAACCGTGATAGTTCAGCTATCCGGACACCCCCTAATCCAGGACTCCCTAAAGGACCATGGGTTGAACTTTGGGTTGATTGTATAGACCTCCCTTAGTGCATGTTTCCACTTAGGAATGTGGCGTGCGCATATCATATTCACCATTTTCACCTGAGGAGGGAATTTCATCTTTCCTCCTGTATTCGGTGATCGGGGCTCTTCATCATCGTCGTCGCTTTGAGACCCCTTCCCCTTGTTTTCAGCATCTGACCTGTCGGCTTGTCTGAAGACCCAGCATTCTGTATTGGTGTGATTGGCTGGTTTTCGGGGGGTGCCATGAATTTGGCATGGACGGTCAAGTATGCGGTCAAAACTAGATGGGCCTGAATTGTTTTTGTTGAATGGTTTCCTCCGCTGACCGGACTTGGAGCCACTGAATCCGGCATTCACTGATGTGTCTTTGGCATTGTCACCGTTTTTGCGGCGCTTGTGTTTGTTGTGCCGTGATTTGTCGTTGCTATCCTTGGCTTTCGATGTGCCGGGATTGCTTGATGTATTGTTGCTACGAGCCAACCAGCTATCCTCGCCCGCGCAAAAGTGGGTCATGAGTGTTGTGAGGGCTGCCATGGACTTTGGCTTTTCCTGACCGAGATGTCGGGCAAGCCATTCGTCACGGATGTTATGCTTAAAGGCCGCTAGGGCTTCGGCATCCGGACAGTCGACAATTTGGTTCTTTTTGGTTAGGAACCGTGTCCAAAATTTCCTGGCTGACTCTCCGGGCTGCTGGGTTATGTGACTTAGATCATCAGCATCCGGTGGTCGCACGTAAGTGCCCTGGAAGTTGTCAAGGAACGCGTCTGCCAGGTTCTCCCAACTCCCGATGGAGTTTGCCAGCAGGCTATTCAGCCAATGCCGAGCCGATCCCTTTAGTTTTAGTGGGAGGTACTTGATGGCGTGTAGATCATCTCCGCGGGCCATGTGAATGTGGAGGAAAAAATCTTCTATATCCATACCACGGGGTCTGTGGTACCATCGTATGATTCAATGTTCACGGGTTTAAACCCTTCCGAGAATTCATGATCAATTACTTCATCAGTGAAGCATAGGGAGCGTGCGGCGCCTCTTTGCCGGGCTTCATTGTATCCGGCCCGGCCGGATTTGTTAGTGTATCCGGTGTGACAATCCTTGTCATGCGTTGGGGCGCGTCCCCGTGATCTGTAGATCGATCTTGACAGTCCTGCTTTGTTTTCCAATACATCTCGCAGGTCCTTCGTGTAGCCCCGGGCCTTAGTATTATTGTTTGATTGGCCACGGGGTGCGGTCTGGACTTCGGTCTGGTACGCCATTTTGTCGCGGCCATGGGGTGGCCGGTCAGCCGCATCATGCGCTGGTAGCGTGGGCTTTAAAGCCTCCTCCTCGAGTTGAGGTAGCAGCCTGCTCTTTGGGTAGCTTTTGCTAGGGCGCTCGAGTCTGTATTCCTTGGCAGCCAGGACCTCGGTCCATCTGTTAGTTAGCAGATCTTGATCAGCTTGAAGCAATTGCTGCTTTTTCATCAGGCTTTTTGCAGTGGCTATAAGCCGGCGTTTGAAGCGCTCCTACCCGACGGGGTCCTCCGGCACGATGAATTCTTCGTCGCCAAGGCTCACTTCATCTTCGGAGAGAGGCATGTAATTATCATCCTCTGATTCTCCCATAGTTTCCTGTTTTTTAGGGCTAGCTTGCCCATCCTCTTGCTCGGTGATACGTCTCCAACGTATCTATAATTTTTGATTGCTCCATGCTACTTTATCTACTGTTTTAGGCAATATTGGGCTTTATTATCCACATTTATATTATTTCTGGGAATAACCTATTAACCGGAGGCCCAGCCCAGATTTGTTGTTTTATGCCTATTTCAGTGTTTCGAGGAAAAGGAATATCAGACGGAGTCAAAACGGAACAAAATCAACTGTAGAAGTTAATTTTGGAAGGAAACCAACCTGATGGGCTTGGAGTGCACGCCAGGGGATTCCGGGGCTGCCCATGAGGGTGGGGGTGCCCCCTGGGCGCGCCCCCTACCTCGTGAGCACCCCGGAGGTCCACCGACGTACCCCCTGCACCCATATATACCTACGTACACTAAAACTTCCAGAACAGAAGATAGATCAGGAGTTCCGCCGCCGCAAGCCTCTGTAGCCACCAAAAAACAATCGGGACCCTGTTCTGGCACCCTGCTGGAGGGGGATCCCATCACCGGAGGCCATCTTTATCATCCCGGCGCTATCCATGACGAGGAGGGGGTAGTTCACCCTCGGGGCTGAGGGTATGTACCAGTAGCTATGTGTTTTGATCTCTCTCTCTCGTGTTCTCTCTCGTGTTCCTCTATGGCATGATCTTGATGTATCCCGAGCTTTGCTATTGTATTTGAATCTTATGATGTTTCTCCCCTCTACTCTCTTGTGATGAATTGAGTTTCCCCTTTGAAGTTATCTTATTGGATTGAGTCTTTATGAGAACACTTGATGTATGTCTTGCCGTAATTATCTGTGGTGACAATGGGATATCATGTGCCACTTGATGTATGTTTTGGTGATCAACTTGCGGGTTTCGTGACATTGGGAACCTATGCATAGGGGTTGGCATACGTTCTTGACTCTCCGGTAGAAACTTTGGGGCACTCTTTGAAGTACTTTTATGTTGGTTGGATGAATCTGAGATTGTGTGATGCATATCATATAATCATGCCCGCGGATACTTGAGGTGACAATGGAGTATCTAGGTGACATTAGGGTTTTGGTTGATTTGTGTCTTAAGGTGTTATTCTAGTACGAACTCTTTTATAGATCGATCCGAGCGAATAACTTTGAGGTGGTTTCGTACCCTACCATAATCTCTACGTTTGTTCTCCGCTATTAGTGGATTCGGAGTGACTTTTTGTTGCATGTTGAGGGCTTGTCATATGTTCTATCTATGTTATTATTGTTGAGAGAACTTGCACTAGTGAAAGTATGAATCCTAGGCCTTGTTTCCTATAATTGCAATACCATTTACGCTCACTTTTACCGCTTTTTACCTTGCTGTTTTTATATTTTCAGATTACAAAAACCCATATCTACTATCTATTTTGCACTTGTATCACCATCTCTTCGCCAAACTAGTGCACCTATACAATTTACCATTGTATTGGGTGTGTTGGGGACACAAGAGACTCTTTGTTATTTGGTTGCAGGGTTGTTTGAGAGAGACCATCTTCATCCTACGCCTCCTACAAATTGATAAACCTTAGGTCATCCACTTGAGGGAAATTTGTACTGTCCTACAAACCTGTGCACTTGCAGGCCCAACAACATCTACAAGGAGAAGGTTGTGTAGTAGACATCAAGCTCTTTTCTGGCGCCGTTGCCGGGGAGGCTTGGTAAAGGGTACTCACACTCCATCACCAAGCTCTTTTCTGGCGAGGTGAGTGCTTGAAGGTATATCTTTAGATCTTGCAATCGAATCTTTTTGTTTCTTGTTTTAGCACTAGTCTAGTTTATAAAAGAAAACTACAAAAAAAATGGAGTTGAGTTTGTCTCATACGCTTCACCTTTTTAATATCTTTCGTGAGTATGATGGAAAGGATAATTGTGCTCAAGTGCTAGAAGAAGAAATCTCTAAATTGTTTGGCACTAAGTCTTTGAATGATGAGCATGATTGCAATGTTGTTAGTATGAATTCCTTGAATATCCATGATGCTAATGATATGCAAAGCCACAAGCTTGGGGAAGCTATATTTGATGAAGATGATATTTTTTCTCCCCCAAGCTTTGATGAGCAAATTTACTATGATGAAAGCATACCTCCTATCTATGATGATTATTGTGATGATACGTATGCTATAAAGAAGAAGTTTGCTTATGTGGAGAGTAGTAAATTTTCTATGCTAGTAGATCATGAAAAGAATGCTTTAAGTGCTGGTTATATTGTTGAATTCATTGATGATGCTACTGAAAATTATTATGAGGGAGGAACATATGCTTGTAGGAATTGCAATAATATCAAGTTTCCTCTCTATGTGCTTAAAATCTTGAAGTTATGCTTGTTTTACCTTCCTATGCAAGTTGATTATTGTTCCCATAAGTTGTTTGCTCACAAAATCCCTATGCATAGGAAGTGGGTTAGGCTTAAATGTGCTAGTCATATGCTCCATGATGCTCCCGTTATGTTTCAATTCTTATCTTTTATGTGAGCATCATTATCATCATCATGCCTAGCTAAAAAGGCATTAAAAAAAGCGCTTGTTGGTATCCTTACTGTTTTTGTGTGTTCACATGATTATTCTACTGTAGTAATCATGTTTTATAGCTTTTGTTTCAATAAAGTGCTAAGTAAGACCTTCAGGATGGCTTACGGTGATAGTTGTGTTGATCCAGCTGAAAATCAGAAACTTTTGCACCCAGTAAATTAGTTTTGTTAATTCACAGAAACGTGCTTCTGATCTGATTCTTTTTTATCTGGACTGCTACACGAATTTCTTAGGTCTTCCTAATTTGGTAGGATTTTTGGAGTTCCATAAGTATACGTTTGATACAGATTACTACAGACTGTTCTGTTTTTGCCAGATTCTGTTTTCTATGTGTTGTTTGCTTATTTTGATGAATCTATGAGTAGTATCGGAGGGTATGAACCATAGATAAGTTGGAGTACAGTAGATATTACACCAATATGATGTTAGAATGAGTTCATTAGAGTACCTAAGTGGTTGTTTTATTTTCTTATACTAACAAAGCTTACGAGTTTTCTGTTGAGTTTTGTGTGGTTGAAGTTTTCAAGTTTTGGGTAAAGATTCGATGGACTATGGAATAAGGAGTGGCAAGATCCTAAGCTTGGGGATGCCCAAGGCACCCCAAGGAAATATTCAAAGGACAACCAAGAGCCTAAGCTTGGGGATGCCCCGGAAGGCATCCCCTCTTTCGTCTTCGTTCATCGGTAACTTTACTTGGAGCTATATTTTTATTCACCACATAATATGTGTTTTGCTTGGAGCGTCATTTTCTTTTGTTAGTATTTGATTTCTGTTAATTATATTAATGTTTTGCATCTTTAGTTTCAATAAAGAAGTCAAGGATAGCCTTTGCCATGCTTATTTTGCTAGTATACATGTTGCTGTTTGAAAACAGAAAGTTTACCGCTGTTGCAAAAATTCCCTAGAAAATTCAGAGAATGGTATAATGTTGAATCTTTTTGCATATTGAGATCTGATAAATTTTTTACAGTGGTAATTTTAGTTCATAATTTTTGGTGTTAGGGAAGTATGATGACTCTTGCATTCTTTACAGACTGTACTGTTTTGGCAGATTGCTGTTATGGTTGCATTGTTTGCATATGTTTGCTTGTTTAATGATTCTATTTGAAGATACGAGTATTAAATATGCAGAGGCATTAAGTATTCAATGTTGAATAATAATTTTAGTGATTTGTTATAGTATAAAATGATAAGGTTTTGCATTGGTTTATACTAACCGATCTCACGAGTTCTTGTTGAGTTTGTTGTGAATGAAGCTTTTGATAAATAGAGAAACCATTATATGAGAGGAATTAAGGAGACACAAAAGTTCAAGCTTGGGGATTCCCAAGGCACCCCAAGATAATATTTCAAGAAGTCTCAAGCATCTAAGCTTGGGGATGCCCCGGTAGGCATCCAACCTTTCTTCTTCAACAATTATCGGTTAGTATCGGTTGAGCCTAAGTTTTTGCTTCTTCACATGAGTTGTGCTATCCTTGCATTGTAGTTTTCTTTAGCTTTGCTTGCTATTTGAATGAAGTATAAAGATCTTAAATCCTTTAATGATAGAGAGCCTTACACAAATTAGAATTTTCTAGAATACTCTATGTGCTTCACTTATATCCTTTGAGCGTGATAATTTTTGCTCTAGTGTTTCACTTGTATCTTTTAGAGCATGGTGGTAGTTTTATTTTGAAGAAATAGATGAACTCTCATGCTTCACATAGATTATTTTGAGAGTTGTTAATAGCATGGTAATTTGCTTAATATTAATATACTTGGTATTCAAGATATGTGAAACTTTCTTTTGAGTGAATTGAATACTAAGATAAGTTTGATGCTTGATAATTGTTTTGAGATATGGAGGTGATAATATCAAAGTCGTGCTAGTTGAGTAATTGTGAATTTTAGAAATGCTTGTGTTGAAGTTTGCAAGTCCCGTAGCATACACGTATGGTTAAAGTTGTGTAACAAATTTGAAACATGAAGTGTACCTGGCTTGTGAATCCTTATGAGTGGCGGTCGGGGACGAGCAATGGTCTTTTCCTACCAATCTATCCCCCTAGGAGCATGCACGTAGTACTTGAATTTTTGATGGCTTCTAAATTTTTGCAATAAGTATATGAGTTCTTTTGGCTAATGTTGAGTCCATGGATTATACGCACTTTTACCTTTCCGCCTTTGCTAGCCTCTTCGGTACCGTGCATTGCCCTTTCTCACCTTGAGAGTTGGTGCAAACTTCGCGGGTGCATCCAAACCCCGTGATATGACACGCTATATCACACATAAACCTCCTTATATCTTCCTCAAAACAGCCACCATACCTACCTATTATGGCATTTCCATAGCCATTCCGAGATATATTGCCATGCAACTTCCACCATCATCATCATGACATACATTACTTTTGTCATATTACCATTGCATGATCGTGTAGTTGACATCGTATTTGTGGCAAGGCCACCATGCATTATTTTTCATACATGTCACTCTTGATTCATTGCACCATCCCGGTACACCGCCGGAGGCATTCATATAGAGTCATATCTTGTTCTAAGTTTCGAGTTGTAATCCTTATGTTGTAATCAATAGAAGTGTGATGATCATCATTATTAGAGCATTGCCCAAACAAAAAAAGGCCAAAAAAAGAAAGGCCCAAAAAAAGAGAAAGGCCAAAAAAGGCCCAAAAAGAGGAAATAAATAAAAAGGGCAATGCTGCTATCTCTTTTTCCACACTTGTGCTTCAAAGTAGCACATTGTCCTTCATGCAGTGAGTCTCATAACTTGTGTTTTTATACTAGTGGGAATTTTTCATTATAGAACTTGGCTTGTATATTCCTACGATGGGCTTCCTCAAATGCCCTAGGTCTTCGTGAGCAAGCGAGTTGGATGCACACCCACTAGTTTTCTTTTGTTGAGCATTCATAGCTCTAGTGCATCCGTTGCATGGCAATCCCTACTCCTCATGTTGACATCAATTGATGGGCATCTCCATAGCCCGTTGATTAGCCTTGTCAATATGAGACTTTCTCCTTTTTGTCTTCTCCACACAATCCCCATCATCATATTCTATTCCACCCATAGTGCTATATCCATGGCTCCTGTTCATGTATTGCATGAAGGTTGAAAAAGTTTGAGATTATTTAAGTATGAAACAATTGCTTGGCTTGTCATCGGGGGTATAGAAGTTGGGAACATCTTTGTGTGACGAAAATGAAGCATAGCCTAACTATATGATTTTGTTGGGATGAACTTTCTTTTGCCATGTTGTTTTGAGAAGACATGATTGCTTTGATTAGTATGCTTGAAGTATTATTATTTTTGTGTCAATATGAACTTTTGTCTTGAATCTTTCGGATCTGAATATTCATATCACAATTAAGAAGATTTACATTGAAATTATGCCAAAGTATCACTCCGCATCAAAAATTCTTTTTTATCATTTACCTACTCGAGGATGAGCAGGAATTAAGCTTGGGGATGCTTGATACGTCTCCAACATATCTATAATTTTTGATTGCTCCATGCTACTTTATCTACTGTTTTAGGCAATATTGGGCTTTATTATCCACTTTTATATTTTTTTTGGGACTAACCTATTAACTGGAGGGCCAGCCCAGATTTGTTGTTTTATGCCTATTTCAGTGTTTCGAGGAAAAGGAATATCAGACGGAGTCAAAACGGAACGAAATCAACTGGAGAAGTTAATTTTGGAAGGAAACCAACCTGATGGGCTTGGAGTGCACGCCAGGGGATTCCCGGGCTGCCCACGCGGGTGGGGGCGCGCCCCCCCTGCGCGTGCCCCCCTACCTCATGAGCACCCCGGAGGTCCACCGACGTACCCCATGCACCCATATATACCTACGTACCCTAAAACTTCCAGAACAGAAGATAGATCGGGAGTTCCGCCGCCGCAAGCCTCTGTAGCCACCAAAAACCAATCGGGACCCTGTTCCGGCACCCTGCCGGAGGGGGATCCCATCACCGGAGGCCATCTTCATCATCCCGGCGCTATCCATGACGAGGAGGGAGTAGTTCACCCTCAGGGCTGAGGGTATGTACCAGTAGCTATGTGTTTTGACCTCTCTCTCATGTTCTCTCTCGTGTTCCTCTATGGCATGATCTTGATGTATCCGAGCTTTGCTATTGTATTTGGATCTTATGATGTTTCTCCCCCTCTACTCTCTTGTGATGAATTGAGTTTCCCCTTTGAAGTTATCTTATTGGATTGAGTCTTTATGAGAACACTTGATGTATGTCTTGCCGTGATTATATGTGGTGATAATGGGATATCATGTGCCACTTGATGTATTTTTTGGTGATCAACTTGCGGGTTTCATGACATTGGGAACCTATGCATAGGGGTTGGCACACGTTCTTGACTCTCCGGTAGAAACTTTGGGGCACTCTTTGAAGTACTTTTATGTTGGTTGGATGAATCTGAGATTGTGTGATGCATATCGTATAATCATGCCCGCGGATACTTGAGGTGACAATGGAGTATCTAGGTGACATTAGGGTTTTGGTTGATTTGTATCTTAAGGTGTTATTCTAGTACGAACTCTTTTATAGATCGATCCGAGCGAATAACTTTGAGGTGGTTCCGTACCCTACCATAATCTCTATGTTTGTTCTCCGCTATTAGTGGCTTCGGAGTGACTTTTTGTTGCATGTTGAGGGCTTGTCATATGTTCTATCTATGTTATTATTGTTGAGAGAACTTGCACTAGTGAATGTATGAACCCTAGGCCTTGTTTCCTATCATTGCAATACCGTTTATGCTCACTTTTACCACTTGTTACCTTGCTGTTTTTATAATTTCAGATTACAAAAACCCATATCTACTATCTATTTTGCACTTGTATCACCATCTCTTCGCCGAACTAGTGCACCTATACAATTTACCATTGTATTGGGTGTGTTGGGGACACAAGAGACTCTTTGTTATTTTGTTGCAGGGTTGTTTGAGAGAGACCATCATCATCCTACGCCTCCTACGGATTGATAAACCTTAGGTCATCCACTTGAGGGAAATTTGCTACTGTCCTACAAACCAGTGCACTTGCAGGCCCAACAACGTCTACAAGGAGAAGGTTGTGTAGTAGACATCACTCGGCCTGCTCGAAGCCTGGCTAGGCAGGATTGTCTTCATCTTTGGCACCATCCAGATTGTTATCTCTTGTGCCGGTATCACTATTTTTGCTATGGCGGGGCTTGGGGCGGCGCCGATGACGCCAGTGTCTAGATTGCTTCCCCAAGGGGTTATCTTCCATCGCCTCATCGCCATTGTTTTCTTTAGGGGTGTCCACCATATAAATATCATATCATGAGGTGGCTGTCCAGCGCCCTATAGGCGGTGGTTCCTGTCTTCTCCTGCATCGTCGTCCATACCATCGATGTCTTCGGAGTCAAAGTCAAGCACGTCGGTTAAGGCATCGACAGTGGCTATAAAGTGGGTGGTGGGTGGGGGATGAATTTCTTCGTCGTCCGCTTCCCACTCGAGCCATACATAGTTCGGCCAAGGATCTCCTGACAAGGAAAGAGACCTTAATGAGTTCAGCACATCACCCAAGGGCGAGTGCTGAAAAATATCCTGGGCGGTGAACTCCATGATGGGTGCCCAATCCGATTCGATAGGCACGGACGCACGCGGTTCGGATCCTGCAGCCGGAGTCGAGTCCAGGGGTTCGCTGACACTACTTTCACAGGAGGTGGAATCAGTGTTCGGCTCCAACGCTGATGGGTGTGTGGCTTACGTGGCGGGGTCCATCCACCCTCCCTCGAAAGGCACGATCTGCTCCGGATTGATTCTCGGTGCCACTGCAGGCGCGATCTCCTGAATACTGTCCAACGGCAGATCAAAGTCATGCCCGTCGTGACCGTTCGGCGTGCCTGGCATGGGCTCGAATCCGTCGAAGATCAAGTCTCCGCGGATGTCGGCAGTATAGTTTAAGCTTCCAAACCTGACCTGATGGCCAGGGGCGTAGCTATCGATCTGCTCCAGATGGCCAAGCGAGTTGGCCCGCTGTATGAAGCCGCCGAATACGAAGATCTGTCCGGGGAGGAAAACCTCCTCCTGGACTGCATCGTTGAAGATGATCGAAGGGGCCATCGAGCCTTACAGCAACGACACAGTGGAACTCTCAATGAAAGCACCAACGTCGGTGTCAAAACCGGCGGATCTCGGGTAGGGGGTCCCGAGCTGTGCGTCTAAGGCTAATGGTAACAGGAGGCAGGGGACACGATGTTTTACCCAGGTTCGGGCCCTCTCGATGGAGGTAATACCCTACTTCCTGCTTGATTGATCTTGATGATATGAGTATTACAAGATTTGATCTACCACGAGATCATAGAGGCTAAACCCTAGAAGCTAGCCTATGATTATGATTGTTCTTGTCCTATGGACCAAACCCTCCAGTTTATATAGACACCGGAGGGGGCTAGGGTTACACAGAGTCGGTTACAGAGAAGCAAATCTACATATCTGAATATCCAAGCTTGCCTTCCACGCAAAGGAGAGTCCCATCCGGACACGGGACGAAGTCTTCAATCTTGTATCTTCATAGTCCAACAGTCTGGCCAAAGTATATAGTCCGACTGTCTGAGGACCCCTTAATCCAGGACTCCCTCAATCGCGTTGGCCTTGTCATATGCGACGAAGTTGGCACACGCTAAGGTGTGGTCACCATTGGTTCAGAGAGAGAAGAAGTGGTGCATCAGAGCCATGGATGGCATCACCCCAACATGCGCCTTGCAGTAGTAGGCGAAAATCGACAAGAGGAGAACGGAGTTGGGATGGAGATGACAAGCCTGCAACATGTAATGGTTGAGGACGACGTAGAAGAAGTCGGAGAAGGGAGGAACCAGGCCTGCGACGATGGCGTTCGTAAAGAAGGGGTAGAAAGTTCTCCCCTTAGCCTCCGGCTCGGAAGAGCCAACCCAGAGTTCGGTCTCCCCCTTCTCATTGCCCTCCACCGGCTTCATCAGGCGCGTGGCGGCGAGATTCTTCTCCGACACATTGGGGGCGTCCAGGGCCGGTGCATACCAAGCCGGCAGCGCATCAGCCTTGGCTTTGCGGGGCGCCATCGCTCACCGAAAGGGAAGGAGTGGAGCAGATCTAGAGATTGCAGGAGCAAGGAGCGAGGAAGGGGATCTGGAGCAAGACAAAGGAGAGCAATGAAGGCAAGCCTTGACCACGCCAGCCTTTTGTCAGTCGGGCAGTTGCAGAGGCAGCGTGGGGAAGCAGAGATGCCCACGTCCAATTAGTCGCCATGCGGCAACCAAGGCCGCAGGCTGTTGGGGCCCGTGGCGCTCCACGCTTGCCCTTTGGCTTCGCCGCTAGGCCAAGTCCGAGCGCACCTTTGGCCCGGGGGCTACTGTCGGCATTCTGGGAACGGGGGTCCCCAGACTTGCCTGCCTGCGGCCTGCTGCGTGGCTCCACCAGTGGCCTAGTACGGCCCGTCTTCATCATCCAAACACTCAAGACCCTCGCGAGGGTCCAAGCTTCATGGGGCAGATGACGTAAGGCCTCCTTAGGAGCGGCCTCCCCAGGCAAGCTCGCGAGGAGGCGGAGAAATCAAGGCAAAGGGTACCTCGTGAGATTCCCATGATGCAAGCCATGATGACCAAGGCCAGGCGGGCGCCAGACTGTGCAGTGTCCTCGTTTCCCCTTTGGTGCTAAGGGGGCAAGCGCAGGCGCGGAGTACCGAGGCATCAGGCAAAGGTTCCCATGTCGGTGCAACAAGACCAAGACCAGCAGGACGGCAAGATGGAGGTTATCATGGAGCCCAAGACGGCGTCATCACCAGCACCTTTGATAGGCGAAGACCACCTTTAGTCAGGATAGCTTGTACTAGTTGTCCCCTTTCAAAATGGCCATGGTTGGATCCCTTCCCGCTGAATATTTGGGAAGAGGACTAGGG
Organism: Triticum aestivum; assembly: GCF_018294505.1. NCBI lineage: Eukaryota > Viridiplantae > Streptophyta > Magnoliopsida > Poales > Poaceae > Triticum > Triticum aestivum. The sequence goes on from NC_057795.1 coordinate 198,157,167, forward strand.
CCTCTATATGTAAATAGGGCTAGCCACCGCAGTAGAAGGGACAAGTTAAGTTCATCCACACACCACACCAGCTCAAGAACACCTCTCCTCGCGAGGCTGTTCTTCCCTTGTACTGTTCATCATCAGCCCAAGAGGCAATCCACCACCACACACAGGAGTAGGGCATTACACCACAACGGTGGCCCGAACCTGTATAAATCTTGTGTCTCTTGTGTTGTGAGTTCATCGATCTAGCTTAGGGATCACGGCAAGGCTGGGAGCGAGATTCGGTAGGGGGAAATATTCGTGCGCACCCAAGTGCTCGAACCTTAAAGGTTTTGCTGGAACCCGATATCCAACAGTAGGCAGCGTCCTGCACGGACATTTCTATGGTGATACCAAGTCCATAGGACCTGTGGAGAGGCTCGGTGGAACCGGGATAGGATGGGAAAATCCTCACAGTACAGATGAACTGACTCTGATTGAAGTCACCGAACTGCTCCTCGACGGTATATTCAGGATACCATCTGCAGCCGGTCTTAGTCATCACTCGTACTAACATGGTTGTATGCCCGGGCACGTCAATGCCACTGGTCAGTCGAACCACCTGGTGAACAGCGTGAGACGACATCTGAAACACCAATAATTCAAAGACATTAGAATTTCTAGCAGAAATTGGAAAGCATAACGGCTGTAAATGCTCAAAAAGGATTTTGAGACACTTTGCAACAGGTTGCATAGACACTCAACAACATCATATCAAGGTTCTGGGTCCAACTTATCAACATAATGGAGTAGTAGAACTGAATTAGGCTTGTATCCATCAATCCTATAAGGTCCTACGGATTAGTAACATGTGAACCTGATAGAGAAAAGAGATCCTAGTCCTTAACCCCTGGTGGAAAGAATGGACTGACTCAGATCGGAATGCCATGAGGTAAAGGAGTAAAAAGAACCTTACGTTCCATCCCACAATCAATTCCCCTACATATAGCTAAAGCATTTCTAGACTTAACATCGACCAGTTTGGCTTGAAGAACCTACAGGCAGTCTGGCTCTGATGCCAACGCTGTTAGGACCCTGACTCAAAGCCACACCAATCTAGCATGCAACACCTCATATCACTTTGCGGCCTCACGCACGGTATCCCCACAGGTGTCGCCTTACCTTGCCCGGGACCATTTGCGTCTTTTGGCACACGTATATTATAGTGTCGCTAGCATCCATATGACAAGGAGCCCGGGCTGACATGGCTAGTCATGAACCCAAAGTGGCACTAACTTACAGGGACAGGCATACGTGACCCAGCAACGAACGTGTCGGTCATCAGCGAGTGAATCCGGGCTGTAGCAACTGGGCTAGCAGGACTCCGGTAAAACGGGCTGTAGCTGGCTAACAGGACTCCGGTAGTCATCGCGTGACATTTCCCCGTACGGACAGACACAGGAAAGAAGAAGGACACATGTCGGTGTTCCGGAGCAGTAGCAAGCTACCAAATCTCAGTGGAAGCACTAGGAGACATTTCCCGGTAAGAGAGGCTACCAAGGATAAACAACTACATAGTAAGATCCCACACATACCAAGCATTTCAATCATACACACAATATGCTTGATATGTGCAAATACAACATGGCATCACAACATGACTCTACAACTCAAGTACTTTATTTAAAGGCTCAGAGATCCATACATATCATACACACAAGTACGGGTCACACGAACCAACATTCAAGTCATAAAAACATACAAGCCAACAGAGGAAGTAACATGTCTGAGTACAGACATCTAGAAAATAAAAGAGGCTTGAAGAAGCTTGGCTATCCTACACGGCCCATCGTGAGCTCAGGATCACCACCTGGGCTTCAGCCTACTCGTCGACATCAACGTCTATGAAGAACCCATCAGAAGGCGTTGCAGCGTCTTCTGTAAAACATAAATTGAGCAAACATGAGTACAAAGGTACTCAACAAGACTTACATCAGATCCTACATACATGCACATTATCAAGAAGGGTTGGTGGGGTTATTGCAGCAAGCCAGCTTTGACTCTTGGCTAAGCTATCTTACGGGACACCAAGTTGTAAATGTTTTGCCCACTCGAGTCCACTACACGCCACTTCAATACACCACCGAGGATCCACGTCCGTCATCATATGGAAGAGCCATCCTCGGAACTCACGCTTATCTTGAGGCTTTTAGTAGTATCCATTTACTTGTCTATGAACTGTATAGGCAACCAAGTAGTCCTTTACCATGGACACGGCTATTCGAATAGATGATGTTAACCCTGCAGGGGTGTACTTCTTCATACATGTTTCCACCACTTAGCGTCTACACACGACATGTGCTCGGCAGACTTCAAGCGAAAGCCGACGTGGGTGTAGACCACGACCTACCTAAAGACCTAAGTCTCTAATCTAGGTTTATCGCCTATCCAGGTTCCATCCGTAGGGAGTCCGGCCGAGGTTTCCACATACAGCCGCGAACGATGTGTGCAGGGTTCCCGAGATACCAAACGGGGATCCGGTACACCATGCCACGTACCTACCGCATCACAGCCCACCCCGAGGGTCAGCGCTGTCCATGGCCTCCAGTATACTACAAACACCAGAAACTACTTGCAACTCCTGGACAGAGGACTAGGGTGGATAAGAAGTTGAGCGAGTCAATTAAGGTTCCCAATGTATGGTAGTAGCTGATTCTTAAATCACACATACAGATCTCAGTGCTTAAGGACGGTTCCAATGAAACAACCCACCATGTACTCCTACATGGCCTCTGATCGATACCTTTACCAAATCGTGTTCAAAACATCACTCTCATTACTGACATGATCATTTCACTCTAGCCCATCACCCAGATGAACCAGACCTGACACAACTCTAAGCATAGCAGGCATAGCAAGGTAGGAAACACATACACATGGCTCAATCAACTCCTACACATGCTAGTGGGTTTCATCTAGTTACTGTGGCAATGAGAGGTCATGCAGAGGAAATGGGTTCAACTACCATAGCACACAGCAGTTTGAAACATGTTGTCTTAAATGCAGTAAAAGAGAGCAGAAGCGAGAACATGGGTTTCTATCGATATGATCAAATGGTTGGTTGCTTGCCTTGTGGGTCCGTAGACTGGTATTGCTCCTCGTTTGGATACTCACGATACTCTTCCAGGGCAGAACCTGCTGCAGCGAGCATCGATATACAATCAATACCAAACAAAGTGCAACAATATGATGCATGCATGAGACATGGCAAAATGAGTGTATTGGGCTAATGCAACTATGACCAGATGAGTTTGAGCCATTTTGAACCAAAGATTCAAATTACAAACCCATAAATGATCTTAAATAGTGCTTATCATGTTTTGCACTAAACAACAAGTTAACTTGTCTAAGCATGCATGAAACCAGTACATATGGATAGTCATTTTTCATATATAACACTTTGCATTTGGAGTTACAGATTAATTTCTATGATTTTTTGAAGTTTGCACTGTTTTATGGAATTTCCTGAATAAGAATAAATCCAGAAAAAAGGAGTTACTACGTCAGCATTGCATCAGTAGGTCAATAGGGGCACCCAGGTCAAACCTGACCAGTGGGACCCACTGGTCAGTGTCTCTGTTAGTTAATTAAGTTAATTAGGATTAGATTAAAACTAATCCTGGTTTGACCAGATGGCGGGGCCCACATATCAGTGACTCAGGGGAGTCAAACACATGGTCAAACCATGCTGACTCGCCAGCGTTTAGCCACCGGCAATGTCCAGACACGGCAGAGGCTGCGGGATTTTCCCTCCGGCGACCAAATGGATGGCGGATACGATCTACGAGTAGTTGGGAGTGAGCCGCGTTGAGTGGTGGTGGTGGTGGTGGAGCTCCAGGTCGCCGGAAACGTCGCCGGCGACGAGCTGTGCGGCTGCCAGAGCTCGGGTGAAGTCGAACTCGTTGTTCTGGTGATATTGGAGGCCCAAGGCCAACTCCTACGTCATCTACATGACGCAACAAACTCATTGGACATGGTGGTGTGGCTGTTAGATGGCCGGAGCATCGTCGGCGACGAGCTCAGGCGGCGGCGCGTGCGGTGTGCTACCTCTTGAGCACTGCGTTGGATTTCCCCGAAGAGGAGAGGATGATGCAGCAAAGTAGCGTAAGTATTTCCCTCAGTTTTTGAGAACCAAGGTATCAATCCAGTAGGAGAGTGAGATCTGATAGCAACTCGCAACCAACGCTTAGGGGTTGTCAATCCCTTCACGGTCACTTACGAGAGTGAGATCTAATAGAGATAATATTTTTGGTATTTTTGATAGATAGATGCAAAGTAAAAAGTAAAGGCAAAGTAAAACAAAGCAAGTAAATAAAGTGATAGAGATTGATATGATGAGAATAGACTCGGGGGCCATAGGTTTCACTAGTGGCTTCTCTCAAGAGCATAAGTATTCTACGGTGGGTGAACAAATTACTGTTGAGCAATTGATAGAATTGAGCATAGTTATGAGTATATCTAGGCAATGATCATGTATATAGGCATCACGTCCAAAACAAGTAGATCGAAACGATTCTGCATCTACTACTATTACTCCACTCATCGACCGCTATCCAGCAGGCATTTAGAGTATTAAGTTAAAAATAGAGTAACGCCTTAAGCATGATGACATGATGTAGAGGGATAAATTCATGCAATATGATAAAAAACCCCATCTTGTTATCCTCGATGGCAACAATACAATACGTGCCTTGCTGCCCCTGTTGGGGAACATAGCAGAAATTCAAAATTTTCCTACGTGTCACCAAGATCTATCTATGGAGAGACCAGCAACGAGTAGAAAGAGAGTGCATGTACATACCCTTGTAGATCGCTAAGCGGAAGCGTTCAAGTGAACGGGGTTGATGGAGTCGTACTCGTCGTGATTCAAATCACCGATGATCCTAGTGCCGAACGGACGACACCTCCGCGTTCAACACACGTACAGCCCGGTGACGTCTCCCACGCCTTGATCCAGCAAGGAGAGAGGGAGAGGTTGAGGAAGACTCCATCCAACAGCAGCACAACGGCGTGGTGGTGGTGGAGGAGCGTGGCAATCCAGCAGGGCTTCGCCAAGCACCATGGGAGAGGAGGAGTAGGGAGAGAGGTAGGGCTGTGCCAGAACTTCGTGTATAGCTCCCATGAGCCTCCCCACTATATATAGGGGTGGAGGGGCTGGTTTCTTGCCCTCCAAGTCCATTGGGGCGTTGGCCAAGGTGGGAGGAAAGAAATATCATTATTTCCTTCCCCACCGATTGTTATCCCCCCTTTTTAGGGATCTTGATCTTATCCCTTCGGGATATGATCTTATTCCTTCTAAGGGGGGATCTTGGTGCGCCTTGACCAGGGGTGTGGGGCCTTGCCCCCACTACCCACGTCCATGTGGGTCCCCCCATGCAGGTGGGCCCCACTCCGGAACCTTCTAGAACCTTCCCGGTATAATACCGAAAAATCCCGAACATTTTCCGGTGGCCAAAATAGGACTTCCCATATATAAATCTTTACCTCCGGACCATTCCGGAACTCCTCGTGACGTCCGGGATCTCATCCGGGACTCCGAACAACATTCGGTAACCACATACAAACTTCCTTTATAACCCTAGCGTCATCGAACCTTAAGTGTGTAGACCCTACGGGTTCGGGAGACATGTAGACATGACCGAGACGTTCTCCGGTCAATAACCAACAGCGGGATCTGGATACCCATGATGGCTCCCACATGTTCCACGATGATCTCATTGGATGAACCACGATGTCAAGGACTTAATCAATCCCGTATTCGATTCCCTTTGTCTATCGGTATGTTACTTGCCCGAGATTCGATCGTCGGTATCCAATACCTTGTTCAATCTCGTTACCGGCAAGTCACTTTACTCGTTCCGTAACACATCATCTCGTGATCAACTCCTTGGTCACATTGCGCATATGATGATGTCCTACCGAGTGGGCCCAGAGATACCTCTCCGTTTACACGGAGTGACAAATCCCAGTCTCGATCCGCATAAAACAATAGATACTTTCGGAGATACCTGTAGTGCACCTTTATAGTCACCCAGTTACGTTGTGACGTTTGATACACCCAAAGCACTCCTACAGTATCTAGGAGTTACACGCTCTCATGGTCGAAGGAAGAGATACTTGACATTGGCAAAGCTCTAGCAAATGAACTACACGATCTTTTGTGCTAGTCTTAGGATTGGGTCTTGTCCATCACATCATTCTCCTAATGATGTGATCCCGTTATCAACGACATCCAATGTCCATAGCCAGGAAACCATGACTATCTGTTGATCACAACGAGCTAGTCAACTAGAGGCTCACTAGGGACATATTGTGGTCTATGTATTCACACGTGTATTACGATTTCCGGATAATACAGTTATAGCATGAATAAAAGACAACTATCATGAACAAGGAAATATAATAATAATACTTTTATTATTGCCTCTAGGGCATATTTCCAACAGTCTCCCACTTGCACTAGAGTCAATAATCTAGTTCACATCGCCATGTGATTAACACTCACAGGTCACATCGCCATGTGACTAATACCCAAGAGTTTACTAGAGTCAGTAGTCTAGTTCACATCACTATGTGATTAACACTCAATGAGTTTTATGTATGATCATGTTGCTTGTGAGAGAGGTTTTAGTCAACGGGTCTGAACCTTTCAGATCCGTGTGTGCTTTACAAATCTCTATGTCATCTCCTAGATGCAGCTACCACGCTCTATTTGGAGCTATTCCAAACAACTGTTCTACTTGGAGCTATTCTAAATTATTGCTCCATTATATGTATCCGGTCTCTCTACTCAGAGCTATCCGGATAGGTGTCAAGCTTGCATCGTCGTAACCTTTACGACGAACTCTTTTACCACCTCCATAATCGAGAAAAATTCCTTAGTCCACTAGTTACTAAGGATAACTTTGACCGCTGTCCTGTGAGCCATTCTTGGATCACTCTTGTACCCCTTGACTGACTCATGGCAAGGCACACTTCAGGTGCGGTACACAGCATAGCATACTGAAGAGCCTACGTCTTAAGCATAGGGGACGACCTTCGTCCTTTCTCTCTATTCTGCCGTGGTCGAGCTTTAAGTCTTAACTTCGTACCTTACAACTTAGGCAAGAACTCCTTCTTTGACTGGTCCATCTTGAACACCTTCAAGATCATGTCAAGGTATGTGCTCATTTGAAAGTATTATTAAGCATTTTGATCTATCCTTATAGATCTTGATGCTCAATGTTCAAGTAGCTTAATCCAGGCTTTCCATTGAAAAACACTTTCAAAATAACCCTATATGCTTTCTAGAAATTCTACGTCATTTCTGATCAACAATATGTCAACAACATATACTCATCAGAAATTCTATAGTGCTCCCACTCACTTCTTTGGAAATACAAGTTTCTCATAAACTTTGTACAAACCCAAATTTTTTTGATCATCATCAAAGCATACATTCCAACTCCGAGATGCTCACTCTAGTCCTTAGAAGGATTGCTGGAGCTTTGCATACTTATTAGCATCTTTCGGGATTGACAAAACCTTCCGGTTGTATCACATACAACCTTTCCTCATTAAAATCGTCGAGGAAACAATGTTTTGACATCCTATCTGCAAGATTTCATAAATAATGCAGTAATCGCTAATATAATTCCAACAGACTCTTAGCATCGCTACGAGTGAGAAAATCTCATCGTAGTCAACTCCTTGAACTTGTCGGAAAACATCTTAACGACAAGTCGAGCTTTCTTAATGGTGACATTTACCATCATTGTCCGTCTTCCTTTTGAAATCCATCTGTACTCATTAGCCTTACGACGATCGAGCCGTTCTGCCAAAGTCTACACTTTGTTTTCATACATGGATCCTCTCTCGGATTTTATGGCCTCAAGCTATTTATCGGAATCCGGGCCCACCATCGCTTCTCCATAGCTCGTAGGTTCATTGTTGTCTAGCAACATGACCTTCAAGACAGGATTACGTACCACTCTGAAGTAGTACGCATCCTTGTCATCCTACGAGGTTTGGGAGTGACTTGATCCGAAGTTTCATGATCAATATCATAAGCTTCCACTTCAATTGGTGTAGGTGCCACAGGAACAACTCCCTGTGCCCTGTCACACACTAGTTGAAGAGACGGTTCAATAACCTCATCAAGTCTCCACCATCCTCCCACTCAATTCTTTCGAGAGAAACTTTTCCTTGAGAAAGGACCCGATTCTAGAAACAATCCAAATTGCTTTCGGATCTGAATTAGGAGGTATACCCAACTGTTTTGGGTTTCCTATGAAGATGCATTTTATCCACTTTGGGTTCGAGCTTATCAACCTGAAACTTTTTCATATAAGCGTCGCAGCCCCAAACTTTTAAGAAACGACAACTTAGGTTTCTCTAAACCATAATTCATACGGTGCCATCTCATCGGAATTACGTGGTGCCCTATTTAAAGTGAATGTGGTTGTCTCTAATGCCTAACCCATGAACGATAGTGGTAATTCAATAAGAGACATCATGGTACGCACCATATCCAATAGGGTGCAACTATGATGTTCGGACACACCATCACATTATGGTGTTCCAGGCGGTATTAATTGCGAAACAATTTCCACAATGTCTTAATTGTGTGCCAAAACTCGTAACTCAGATATTCATCTCTATGATCATATCATAGACATTTTATCCTCTTGTCACAATGATCTGCTACTTCACTCTGAAATTACTTGAACCATTCAATAATTCAGACTTGTGTTTCATCAAGTAAATATACTCAACATTTACTCGAATCATCTGTGAAGTAAGAACATAATGATATTCACTGCATGCCTCAGCACTCATTCGACTGCACACATCAAAATGTGTTACTTCCAACAAGTTGCTATCTTGTTCCATCTTACTGAAAATGAGGCTTTTCAGTCATCTTGCCCATGTGGTATGATTTGCATATCTCAAGTGATTCAAAATCAAGTGAGTCCAAACGATCCATTTGCATGGAGTTTCTTCATGCATATACACCAATAGACATGGTTCGCATGTCTCAAACTTTTCAAAAACGAGTGAGTCCAAAGATCCATTAACATGGAGCTTCTTCATGCGTTTTATACCATTATGACTTACATGGCAGTGCCACAAGTAAGTGGTACTATCATTACTATCTTATATCTTTTGGCATGAAAATGTGTATCACTACGACCGAGATTCAATAAACCATTCCTTTAGGTGCAAGACCATTGAAGGTATTATTCAAAAATAGAGTAACCATTATTCTCCTTAAATGAATAACCGTATTGCGATAGACATAATCCAATCATGTCTATGCTCAACGCAAACACCAATCTCGGTGGTAGAGGGAGCGTGCGATGCTTGATCATATAAACCATGGAAACACTTCCAACATATATCGTCAGCTCACCTTTAGCTAGTCTCCGTTTATTCCGTAGCTTTTATTTCGAGTTACTAACACTTAGCAACCGAACCGGTATCCAATACCCTGGTGCTACTAGGAGTACTAGTAAAGTACACATTAACATAATGTATATCCAATATACTTCTATCGACCTTGCCAGCCTTCTCATCTACCAAGTATCTAGGGTAATGCTGCTCCAGTGGTTGTTCCTCTTATTACAGAAGCACTTAGTCTCGGGTTTGGGTTCAACCTTGGGTTTCTTCACTAGAGCAGCAGCTGAATTGCCGTTTCATGAAGTATCCCTTTGTTCCCTTGCCCTTCTTGAAACTAGTGGTTTCACCAACCATCAATAATTGATGCTCCTTCTTGATTTCTACTTTTGCGGTGTCAAACATCATGAATATTTCAAGGATCATCATATCTATCCCTGATATGTTATAGTTAATCACGAAGCTCTAGCAGCTTGGTGGCAATGGCTTTGGGGAAACATCACTATCTCATCTGGAGGATCAACTCCCACTCGATTCAAGTGATTGTTGTGCTCAGACAATCTGAGCACAAGCTCAACGATTGAGCTTTTCTCCCTTAGTTTGCAGGCTAAGAAAATCGTCGGAGGACTTATACCTCTTGACGTGGGCACGAGCCTGAAATCCCAATTTCAGCCCTCGAAACATCTCATATGTTCCGCGACGTTTCGAAAACGTCTTTGGTGCCTCTACTTAAACCATTTAATTGAACTATCACGTAGTTATCAAAACGTGTATGTCCGATGTTCGCAACATCGACAAACGACGTTGGGGTTCAGCACACTGAGCGGTGCATTAAGGACATAAGCTTTCTACTGATCGCATAATCGCTACTATCAACTTTCAACTATATTTTCTCTAGGAACATATCTAAAACAGTAGAACTAAAGCGCGAGCTACGACATAATTTGCAAAAGGTCTTTTGACTATGTTCAGGATAATTAAGTTCATCTTATGAACTCCCACTCAGATAGACATCCCTCTGGTCATCTAAGTGATCACATGATCCGAGTCAACTAGGCCGTGTCCGATCATCACGTGAGACGGACTAGTTAACGTCGGTGAACATCTTCATGTTGATCGTATCTACTATACGACTCATGCTCGACCTTTCGGTCTCCGTGTTCCGAGGCCATGTCTGCATATGCTAGGCTCGTCAAGTTAACCCTAAGTGTTTTCGCTGTGTAAAACTGTCTTACACCCGTTGTATGTGAACGTAAGAATCCATCATACCCGATCATCACGTGGTGCTTAGAAGCGACGAACTGTAGCAACGGTGCACAGTTAGGGGAGAACACTTCTTGAAATTTTGTAAGGGATCATCTTATTTACTACCGTCGTCCTAAGTAAACAAGATGCATAAACATGATAAACATCACATGCAATCAAATAGAGTAGTGACATGATATGGCCAATATCATATAGCTCCTTTGATCTTCATCTTCGGGGCTCCATGATCATCTTGTCACCGGCTTGACATCATGATCTCCATCATCATGATCTCCATCATCGTGTCTTCATGAAGTTGTCACGCCAACGACTACTTCTACTTCTATGACTAACGCGTTTAGCAATAAAGTAAAGTAAGTTTACATGGCGTTCTTCAATGACACGCAGGTCATACAAAAAATAAAGACAACTCCTATGGCTCCTGCCGGTTGTCATACTCATCGACATGCAAGTCGTGAATCCTATTACAAGAACATGATCAATCTCATACATCACATATATTCATTCATCACATCCTTTGGCCATATCACATCACATAGCATACCCTGCAAAAACAAGTTAGACGTCCTCTAATTGTTGTTGCATGTTTTACGTGGCTGCTATGGGTTTCTAGCAAGAACGTTTCTTACCTACGCAAGACCACAACGTGATATGCCAATTGCTATTTACCCTTCATAAGGACCCTTTTCATCGAATCCGTTTCGACTAAAGTGGGAGAGACTGGCACCCGCTAGCCACCTTATGCACCAAGTGCATGTCAATCGGTGGAACCTGTCTCACGTAAGAGTACGTGTAAGGTCGGTCCGGGCCGCTTCATCCCGCAATACCGTCGAAAAAAGATTGGACTAGTAACGGTAAGCATATTGAACAACATCAACGCCCACAACTACTTTGTGTTCTACTCGTGCAAAGAATCTACGCAATAGACCTAGCTCATGATGCCACTGTTGGGGAACGTAGCAGAAATTCAAAAATTTTCCTACGTAACACCAAGATCTATCTATGGAGAGACCAGCAACGAGTAGAAAGGGGAGTGCATCTACATACCCTTGTAGATCGCTAAGCGGAAGCGTTCAAGTGAACGGGGTTGATGGAGTCGTACTCGTCGTGATTCAGATCACCGATGATCCTAGTGCCGAACGGACGACACCTCCGCGTTCAACACACGTACAGCTCGACGATGTCTCCCACGCCTTGATCCAGCAAGGAGAGAGGGAGAGGTTGAGGAAGACTCCATCCAGCAGCAGCACAACGGCGTGGTGGTGATGGAGGAGCGTGGCAATCCTGCAGGGCTTCGCCAAGCACCTACGGGAGAGGAGGAGGTGTCACGGGAGGGAGGGAGGCGCCAAGGGCTCAGGTATGGATGCCCTTAACTTCGTACCTTACAACTCAGGCAAGAACTCCTTTTTTGACTGATCCATCTTGAACACCTTCAAGATCACGTCAAGGCATGTGCTCATTTGAAAGTACCATTAAGCGTTTTGATCTATCCTTATAGATCTTGATGCTCAATGTTCAAGTAGCTTAATCCAGGTTTTCCATTGAAAACACTTTCCAAATAACCCTATATGCTTTCCAGAAATTCTACGTCATTTCTGATCATTAATATGTCAACAACATATACTCATCAGAAATTCTATAGTGCTCCCACTCACTTCTTTGGAAATACAAGTTTCTCATAAACTTTGTATACACCCTAAATCTTTGATCATCATCAAAGCATACATTCCAACTCCGAGATGCTCACTCCAGTCCTCAGAAGGATTGCTGGAGCTTTGCATACTTATTAGCATATTTCAGGATAGACAAAACCTTCCGGTTGTATCACATACAACCTTTCCTCAAGAATCGTCGAGGAAACAATGTTTTGACATCCTATCTGCAAGATTTCATAAATAATGCAGTAATTGCTAATATAATTCCAACATACTCTTAGCATCGCTACGAGTGAGAAAGTCTCATCGTAGTCAACTCCTTGAACTTGTCGAAAAACATCTCAACGACAAGTCGACCTTTCTCAATGGTGACACTTACCATCATTGTCTGTCTTCCTTTCAAAATCCATATGTACCTAACAGCCTTATGACCATCAAGTAGTTCTTCCAAAGTCTACACTTTGTTTTCATACATGGATCCTCTCTCGGGTTTTATGGCCTTGAGCCATTTATCGGAATCCAGGCCCACCATCGCTTCTCCATAGCTCGTAGGTTCATTGTTGTCTAGCAACATGACTTCCAAGACAGGATTACTGTACCACTCTGAAGTAGTACGTATCCTTGTCACCCTACGAGGTTTGGGAGTGACTTGATCTGAAGTTTCATGATCACTATCATAAGCTTCTACTTCAATTGGTGTAGGTGCCACAGGAACAACTTCCTGTGCCCTGCTACACACTGGTTGAAGTGATGGTTCAGTAACCTCATCAAGTCTCCACCATCCTCCCACTCAATTCTTTCGAGAGAAACCTTTCCTCGAGAAAGGACCCAATTCTAGAAACAATTCATATTGCCTTCGGATCTGAATTAGGAGGTATACCCAACTGTTTTGGGTGTCCTATGAAGATGTACTTTATCCGCTTTGGGTTCGAGCTTAATCCTGAAACTTTTTCACATAAGCGTCGCAGCCCCAAACCTTTAAGAAATGACAACTTAGGTTTCTCTAAACCATAATTCATACGGTGTCATCTCATCGGAATTACGTGGTGCCCTATTTAAAGTGAATGTGGTTGTCTTTAATGCCTAACCCATAAACTATCCTGGCAGTTCGATAAGAGACATCATGGTATGCATCATATCCAATAGGGTGCAACTATGATGTTCGGACACACCATCACACTATGGTGTTCCAGGCGGTATTAATTGTGAAACAATTTCCACAATGTCTTAATTGTGTGCCAAAACTCGTAACTCAGATACTCATCTCTATGATCATATCATAGACATTTTATCCTCTTGTCACAATCTTCTACTTCACTCTGAAATTACTTGAACCATTCAATAATTCAGACTTGTGTTTCATCAAGTAAATATTCTCAACATCTACTCGAATCATCTGTGAAGTAAGAACATAACGATATTCACTGCATGCCTCAGCACTCATTGGACTGCACGCATCAAAATGTGTTGCTTCCAACAAGTTGCTATCTTGTTACATCTTACTGAAAACGAGGCTTTTCAGTCATCTTGCCCATGTGGTATGATTTGCATGTCCCAAGTGATTCAAAATCAAGTGAGTCAAAACGGTCCATTTGCATGGAGTTTCTTCATGCATATACACCAATAGACATGGTTCGCATGTCTCAAACTTTTCAAAAACGAGTGAGCCCAAAGATCCATCAATATGGAGCTTCTTCATGCGTTTTATACCGATATGACTTACGTGGCAGTGCCACAAGTAGGTGGTTCTATCATTACTATCTTTTGGCATGAACATGTGTATCACTACGATCGAGATTTAATAAACCATTCATTTTAGGTGTAAGACCATTGAAGGTATTATTCAAATAAACAGAGTAACGATTATTCTCCTTAAATGAATAACCGTATTGCGATAGACGTAATCCAATCATGTCTATGCTCAACGCAAACACCAAACAACAATTATTTAGGTTTAACACCAATCTCTTTGGTAGAGGGAGCGTGCGATGCTTGATCATATGAAGCTTGGAAAAACTTCCAACACATATCGTCAGCTCACCTTTAGCTAGTCTCCGTTTATTCCGTAGCCTTTTGTTTCGAGTTACTAACACTTAGCAACCGAACCGGTATCTAATACCCTGGTGCTACTAGGAGTACTAGCAAAGTACACATTAACACAATGTATATCCAATATACTTCTATCGACCTTGCCAGCCTTCTTATCTACCAAGTATCTAGGGTAATTCTGCTCTAGTGGTTGTTCCCCTTATTACAGAAGCACTTAGTCTCGGGTTTGGGTTTTACCTTGGGTTTCTTCACTAGAGCAGCAGTTGATTTGCCGTTTCATGAAGTATCCCTTCTTGCCCTTGCCCTTCTTGAAACTAGTGGTTTCACCAACCATCAACAATTGATGCTCCTTCTTGATTTCTACTTTCGCGGTGTCAAACATCGCGAATACCTCAAGGATCATCATATCTATCCCTGATATGTTATAGTTCATCACGAAGCTCTAGCAGCTTGGTGGCAATGACTTTGGGGAAACATCACTATCTCATCTGGAGGATCAACTCCCACTCGATTCAAGTGATTGTTGTGCTCAGACAATCTGAGCACAAGCTCAACGATTGAGCTTTTCTCCCTTAGTTTGCAGGCTAAGAAAATCGTCGGAGGTCTTATACCTCTTGACGTGGGCACGAGCCTGAAATCCCAATTTCAGCCCTCGAAACATCTCATATGTTCCGCGACGTTTCGAAAACGTCTTTGGTGCCTCTACTTAAACCATTTAATTGAACTATCACGTAGTTATCAAAACGTGTATGTCCGATGTTTGCAACATCGACAAACGACGTTGGGGTTCAGCACACTGAGTGGTGCATTAAGGACATAAGCTTTCTACTGATCGCATAATCGCTACTATCAACTTTCAACTATATTTTCTCTAGGAACATATCTAAACAGTGGAACTAAAGCGCGAGCTTACGACATAATTTGCAAAAGGTCTTTTGACTATGTTCAGGATAATTAAGTTCATCTTATGAACTCCCACTTAGATAGACATCCCTCTGGTCATCTAAGTGATCACATGATCCGAGTCAACTAGGCCGTGTCCGATCATCACGTGAGACGGACTAGTCATCATCGGTGAACATCTTCATGTTGATCGTATCTACCATACGACTCATGCTCGACCTTTCGGTCTCCGTGTTCCGAGGCCATGTCTGCACATGCTAGGCTCGTCAAGTTAACCGTAAGTGTTTTCGCTGTGTAAAACTGTCTTACACCCGTTGTATGTGAACGTAAGAATCCATCACACCCGATCATCACGTGGTGCTTAGAAGCGACGAACTGTAGCAATGGTGCACAGTTAGGGGAGAACACTTCTTGAAATTTTGTAAGGGATCATCTTATTTACTACCGTCGTCCTAAGCAAACAAGATGCATAAACATGATAAACATCACATGCAATCAAATAGTGACATGATATGGCCAATATCATTTTGCTCCTTTTGATCTTCATCTTCGGGGCTCCATGATCATCATCGTCACCGGCACGACACCATGATCTCCATCATCATGATCTCCATCATCGTGTCTTCATGAAGTTGTCACGCCAACGACTACTTCTACTTCTATGACTAACGCGTTTAGCAATAAAGTAAAGTAGTTTACATGGCGTTCTTCAATGACACGCAGGTCATACAATAAATAAAGACAACTCCTATGGCTCCTGCCGGTTGTCATACTCATCGACATGCAAGTCGTGAATCCTATTACAAGAACATGATCAATCTCATACATCACATATCATTCATCACATTCTCTTGGCCATATCACATCACATAGCATACCCTGCAAAAACAAGTTAGACATCCTCTAATTGTTGTTGCATGTTTTACGTGGCTGCTATGGGTTTCTAGCAAGAACGTTTCTTACCTACGCAAGACCACAACGTGATATGCCAATTGCTATTTACCCTTCATAAGGACCCTTTTCATCGAATCCGTTCCGACTAAAGTGGGAGAGACTGGCACCCGCTAGCCACCTTATGCACCAAGTGCATGTCAATCGGTGGAACCTGTCTCACGTAAGAGTACGTGTAAGGTCGGTCCGGGCCGCTTCATCCCACAATACCGTCGAAACAAGATTGGACTAGTAACGGTAAGCATATTGAACAACATCAACGCCCACAACTACTTTGTGTTCTACTCGTGCAAAGAATCTACGCAATAGACCTAGCTCATGATGCCACTGTTGGGGAACGTAGCAGAAATTCAAAATTTTCCTACGTGTCACCAAGATCTATCTATGGAGAGACCAGCAACGAGTAGAAAGAGAGTGCATCTACATACCCTTGTAGATCTCTAAGCGGAAGCGTTCAAGTGAACGGGGTTGATGGAGTCGTACTCGTCGTGATTCAAATCACCGATGATCCTAGTGCCGAACGGACGGCACCTCCGCGTTCAACACACGTACAACCCGGTGACGTCTCCCACGCCTTGATCCAGCAAGGAGGGAGGGAGAGGTTGAGGAAGACTCCATCCAACAGCAGCACAACGGCGTGGTGGTGGTGGAGGAGCGTGGCAATCCAGCAGGGCTTCGCCAAGCACCATGGGAGAGGAGGAGTAGGGAGAGAGGTAGGGCTGTGCCAGAACTTCGTGTATAGCTCCCATGAGCCTCCCCACTATATATAGGGGTGGAGGGGCTGGTTTCTTGCCCTCCAAGTCCATTGGGGCGTTGGCCAAGGTGGGAGGAAAGAAATCTCATTATTTCCTTCCCCACCGATTGTTATCCCCCCTTTTTAGGGATCTTGATCTTATCCCTTCGGGATATGATCTTATTCCTTCTAAGGGGGGATCTTGGTGCGCCTTGACTAGGGGTGTGGGGCCTTGCCCCCACTACCCACGTCCATGTGGGTCCCCCCATGCAGGTGGGCCCCACTCCGGAACCTTCTAGAACCTTCCCGGTACAATACAAAAAAATCCCGAACATTTTCCGGTGGCCAAAATAGGACTCCCATATATAAATCTTTACCTCCGGACCATTCCGGAACTCCTCGTGACGTCCGGGATCTCATCCGGGACTCCGAACAACATTCGGTAACCACATACAAACTTCCTTTATAACCCTAGCGTCATCGAACCTTAAGTGTGTAGACCCTACGGGTTCGGGAGACATGTAGACATGACCGAGACGTTCTCCGGTCAATAACCAACAGCGGGATCTAGATACCCATGTTGGCTCCCACATGTTCCACGATGATCTCATCGGATGAACCATGATGTCAAGGACTTAATCAATCCCATATTCAATTCCCTTTGTCTATGGGTATGTTACTTGCCCGAGATTCGATCGTCGGTATCCAATACCTTGTTCAATCTCGTTACCGGCAAGTCACTTTACTCATTCCGTAACACATCATCCCGTGATCAACTCCTTGGTCACATTGCGCATATGATGATGTCCTACCGAGTGGGCCCAGAGATACCTCTCCGTTTACACGGAGTGACAAATCCCAGTCTCGATCCGCATAAAACAATAGATACTTTCGGAGATACCTGTAGTGCACCTTTATAGTCACCCAGTTACGTTGTGACGTTTGATACACCCAAAGCACTCCTACGGTATCCAGGAGTTACACGCTCTCATGGTCGAAGGAAGAGATACTTGACATTGGCAAAGCTCTAGCAAATGAACTACACGATCTTTTGTGCTAGTCTTAGGATTAGGTCTTGTCCATCACATCATTCTCCTAATGATGTGATCCCGTTATCAACGACATCCAATGTCCATAGCCAGGAAACCATGACTATCTGTTGATCACAACGAGCTAGTCAACTAGAGGCTCACTAGGGACATATTGTGGTCTATGTATTCACACGTGTATTACGATTTCCGGATAATACAGTTATAGCATGAATAAAAGACAATTATCATGAACAAGGAAATATAATAATAATACTTTTATTATTGCCTCTAGGGCATATTTCCAACAGCCCCTTCTGTCACTGGGTAAGGACACCGCAAGATTGAACCCAAAGCTAAGCACTTCTCCCATTGCAAGAACTACCAATCTAGTTGGCCAAACCAAGAAGGATAATTCGAAGAGACTTGCAAAGATAACTCAATCATACATAAAAGAATTCAGAGAAGAATCAAATATTTTCCATAGATAATACTGGATCATAAACCCACAATTCATCGATCTCAACAAACACACCACAAAAGGAAGATTACATCGAATAGATCTCCACGAGAGAGGGGGAGAACATTGTATTGAGATCCAAAAAGAGAGAAGAAGCCATCTAGATACTAGCTATGGACCCGAAGGTCTGAAGTAAACTACTCACACTTCATCGGAGGGGCTATGGTGATGATGTAGAAGCCCTCCATGGTGGATGCCCCCTCCGGCGGAGCTCCGGAACAGGCCCCAAGATGGGATCTCATGGATACAGAAGGTTGCGGCAGTGGAATTAGGTTTTTGGCTCTTGTTCTGATCGTTCGGGGATACGTAGGTATATATAGGAGGAAGGAGTACGGCGGTGGAGCGTCGGGGGGCCCACGAGGTAGGGGGGCGCGCCCCTCCACCCTCGTGACCGCCTCTGGCACTGCTTGTAGTAGGGTCCAAGTCTCCTGGATCACGTTCGGTTTGAAAATCACGATCCCGAAGGTTTCATTCCGTTTGGACTCCATTTGATATTCCGTTTCTTCGAAACACTGAAATAGGCAAAAAATAGCAATTCTGGGCTGGGCCTCCGGTTAATAGGTTAGTCCCGAAAGTAATATAAAAGTGGAAAATAAAGCCCAATATAGTCCAAAATAGTAGGTAAAGTAGCATGGAGCAATCAAAAGTTATAGAAACGTTGGAGATGTATCAGGCATCCCCAAGCTTAATTCCTGCTCGTCCTCGAGTAGGTAAATGATAAAAAAGAATTTTTGATGCGGAGTGATACTTTGGCATAATTTCAATGTAAACCTTCTTAATTGTGACATCAATATTCACATCCGAAAGATTCAAGACAAAAGTTCATATTGACACAAAAATAATAATACTTCAAGCATACTAATCAAAGCAATCACGTCTTCTCAAAATAACATGGCAAAAGGAAGTTCGTCCCTACAAAATCATATATTTAGGCTATGCTTCATTTTCGTCACACAAAGATGTTCCCAACTTCTATACCCCCGATGACAAGCCAAGCAATTGTTTCATACTTAAATAATCTCAAACTTTTTCAACCTTCACGCAATAGACGAGCATGAGCCATGGATATAGCACTATGGGTGGAATAGAATATGATGATGGGGATTGTGCGGAGAAGACAAAAAAAGAGAGAAAGTCTCACATTGACGAGGATAATCAACGGGCTATGGAGATGCCCATCAATTGATGTCAACATGAGGAGTAGGGATTGCCATGCAACGGATGCACTAGAGCTATGAATGCTCAACAAAAGAAAACTAGTGGGTGTGCATCCAACTCGCTTGCTCATGAAGACCTAGGGCATTTGAGGAAGCCCATCATAGGAATATACAAGCCAAGTTCTATAATGGAAAATTCCCACTAGTATGAAAAGGACAACTTTATGAGACTCACTACATGAGGGAGAAGGTGCTACTTTGAAGCACAATAAGAGACTCACTATATGAAGAACAAGGTGCTACTTTGAAGCACAAGTGTGGAAAAAGGGATAGTAGCATTGCCCGTTTTATATATATATTTTTTGGGCCTTTCTTTTTTTTTCTTTTGGTCTTTCTCTTTTTTTGGGCAATGCTCTAATAATGATGATCATCACACTTCTATTGATTACAACATAAGGATTACAACTCGAAACTTAGAACAAGATATGACTCTATATGAATGCCTCCGGTGGTGTATCGGGATGGTGCAATGAATAAAGAATGACATGTATGGAAAATATGCATGGTGGCTTTGCCACAAATACGATGTCGACTACATGATCATGCAATGGCAATATGACAAAAGTAATCTATGTCATGATGATGATGGTGGAAGTTGCATGGCAATATATCTCGGAATGGCTATGGAAATTCCATGATAGGTAGGTATGGTGGCTGTTTTGAGGAAGATATAAGGAGGTTTATGTGTGATAGAGCGTATCGTATCACGGGGTTTGGATGCACCGGTGAAGTTTGCACCGACTCTCAAGGTGAGAAAGGGCAATGCACGGTACCGAAGAGGCTAGCAATGGCGGAAAGGTAAAAGTGTGTATAATCCATGGACTCAACATTAGTCAAAAGAACTCATATACTTATTGCAAAAATTTAGAAGTCATCAAAAATCAAGTATTACGCGCATGCTCCTAGGGGGATAGATTGGTAGGAAAAGACCATCGCTCGTCCCCGACCGCCACTCATAAGGATGCACAAGCCAGGTACACTTCATGTTTCAAATTTGTTACACAACTTTAACCATACGTGCATGCTACGGGACTTGCAAACTTCAACACAAGTATTTCTCAAATTCATAATCACCCAACTAGCATGACTTTGATATTATCACCTCCATATCTCAAAACAATTATCAAGCATCAAACTTATCTTAGTATTTAACGCACTCAAAAGAAAGTTTCACATATCTTGAACACCAAGTATATTAACATTAAGCAAATTACCATGCTATTAATGAATCTCAAAATAATCTAAGTGAAGCATGAGAGATCAATAGTTTCTTTAAAACAAATCCACCACTGTGCTCTAAAAGATCTAAGTGAAGCACTAGAGCAAAAATTATCACGCTCAAAAGATATAAGTGAAGCGCTATGAGCAAAACTATCAAGCTCAAAAGATATAAGTGAAGCACATAGAGTATTCTAACAAATTCCAAATCTTGTATGGCTCTCTCAAAAGATGTGTACAGCAAGGATGATTGTGGTAGACTAACAAGCAAAGACAGAAATAATACAGGACGCTCCAAGAAAAACACATATCATGTTGGTGAATAAAAATATAGTTCCAAGTAAATTACCGATGGAAGTGGACGAAAGAGGGGATGCCTTCCGGGGCATCCCCAAGCTCTGAGTTTTTGGTGTCCTTGGATTATCTTGGGGGTGCTATGGGCATCCCTAAGCTTAGGCTCTTGCCACTCCTTGTTCCATAATCCATCAAAAGAATTCACCCAAAACTTCAAAACTTCACAACACAAAACTCAACAGAAATCTCGTGAGCTTCGTTAGAGAAAGAAAACAAAAGACTACTTCAAGGTACTGTAATGAACTCGTTATTTATTTATATTGGTGTTAAACCTACTGTATTCCAACTTCTCTATGGTTTATAAACTATTTTACTAGCCATAGATTCATCAAAATAAGCAAACAACACACGAAAAACAGAATCTGTCAAAAACAGAACAGTCTGTAGCAATCTGTAACTAACGCAAACTTCTGGAAATCTAAAACTTCTACCAAAATAGGAAGTCCTGGACAATTTGTTTATTTATCAGCAGCCAAAAGAATCAACACAAAATCACGTTCCTGTGATTTGTCATAACTAAATTCGTGCGTGCAAAGTTTCTGTTTTTCAGCAGAATCAAGTCAACTATCATCGTAGGTTATCCTATAGGTTCTACTTGGCACAAACACTAATTAAAACATAAAACCACATCCAAACAGAAGGTAGATGGATTATTTATTCCTAAACAGAAGCAAAAACAAAAAACACAAAATAAAATTGGGTTGCCTCCCAACAAGCGCTATCGTTTAACGCCCCTAGCTAGGCATAAAAACAAGGATAGATCTAGGTATTGCCATCTTTGGTAGGCAATCCATAAGTGGCTCTCATGATAGATTCATACGGTACTTTTATTTTCTTTCTTTGGAAGTGTTCCATACCCTTCTTTAAGGGAAATTGGAATCTAATATTCCCTTCCCTCATATCAATAATTGCACCAATCGTTCTAAGGAATGGTCTACTAAGAATAATAGGACATGAAGGATTGCAATCTATATCAAGAACGATAAAATCTACGGGCACATAATTCCTATTTGCAACAATAAGAACATCATTAATTCTTCCCATAGGTTTTTTAATAGTGGAATCCGCAAGATGCAAGTTTAGGGAGCAATCATCAAAATCACGGAAATCTAGCAAATTACATAAAGTTTTGGGAATAGTAGAGACACTAGCACCCAAATCACACAAAGCATGAAACTCAAAATCTTTAATTCTAATTTTAATAGTAGGTTCCCACTCATCATAGAGTTTTATAGGGATAGAAACTTTCAACTCAAGTTTTTCTTCATAAGATTGCATCAAAGCATCAACAATATGTTCGGTAAAGGCCTTATTTTGACTATAAGCATGAGGAGAATCTAGCACGGATTGCAACAAGGAAATACAACCAATCAAAGAGCAATTCTCATAATTAAATTCCTTGATATCCAAAATAGTGGGTTTATCAACATCATGGTTTTTATTTATTTCAATCCCACTTTCATCAAATTCATCATCAAGATCTAGAAACTCCGAATTCTTAGAACGCCTTCTAGGTAAAGGAAGATCATATTCAGATTCATCAAGATTCATATTGCAAAACAAAGATTTAATGGGGGACACATCAATAACTTTTAGATCTTCATCTTGATTTTCATAGGAATTGGAAGAACACGCTTTAATAAAGGCATCTTTGGAAGCACGCATCCTAGCGGTTCTTTCCTTGCACTCATCAATGGAAATTCTCATGGCTTTGAGAGACTCATTGATATCATGCTTAGGAGGAATAGATCTAAGCTTTAAAGAATCAATTTCAAGAGAAATTCTATCAACGTTCCTAGCCAAATCATCAACTTTAAGCAATTTCTCTTCGAGCAAAGCATTAAAATTCTTTTGTGAATTCATAAACTCTTTAACACTACTCTCAAATTCAGAGGGAATCTTATTAAAATTTCCATAAGAGTTGTTGTAGGAATTTCCATAATTATTAGAAGGATTACTAGGATATGGCCTAGGATTAAAATTCCCTCTATAAGCGTTGTTTCCAAAACTATTCCTACCAACAAAATTCACATTAATAGATTCATTATTATTCTCCAGCAAAGTAGATAAAGGCATATCATTGGGATCAAGAGGAGTATTTTTAGGAGCAAACATCTTCATAAGTTCATCCATCTTTTCACTCAAAATATTGATTTCTTCTATAGTATGCACTTTTTTACTAGAAGATCTTTCGGTGTGCCATTGAGAATAATTAGCCATAATATTATCAAGCAATTTGGTAGCATCTCCTAACGTAATTTCCATAAACGTGCCTCCTGCGGCCGAATCTAAAAGATTTCTAGAAGCAAAATTCAAGCCGGCATAAAAATTTTGTATGATCATCCATGAATTCAAACCATGAGTAGGGCAATTGCGAAGCATTAATTTCATTCTTTCCCAAGATTGGGAAACATGCTCATGATCAAGTTGTTTAAAATTCATGATGTCGTTCCTAAGCGTGATAATCTTAGCGGGAGGAAAATACTTAGAGATAAAAGCATATTTGCACTTGTTCCAAGAATCAATACTATTTTTAGGCAAACACGAAAACCAAACTTTAGCACGATCTGTAAGTGAAAACGGAAATAACTTCAATTTGACAATACTGTTATCCGTATCTTTCTTCTTTTGCATATCACACAAATCAACAAAATTGTTTAGATGAGTAGCGGCATCTTCACTAGGAAGGCCGGCGAATTGATCTTTCATAACAAGATTCAACAAAGCGGTATTGATTTCACAAGACCCATCATTATTAAGAGGAGCAATCGGAGTACTAAGGGAATCATTATTAGTGGTATTTGAGAAATCACACAATTTGGTATTATCTTGCGCCATGGCAACAAGTAATCCAACTCACAAGCAAACATAAAGGCAATGAGAAAAAGGCAAACGGGAAAGAGAGGAGGAGATTGGGAAAGAGAGGGCAAATAAAATGGCAAGGGTGAAGTGGGGGAGAGGAAAACGAGAGGCAAATGGGAAATAGGGATTGTGATGGGTACTTGGTATTGTTGACTTGCTTGAGTGAGCCTCCCCGGCAACGGCGCCAGAAATTCTTCTTGCTACCTCTTGAGCACTGCGTTGGATTTCCCTGAAGAGGAGAGGATGATGCAGCAAAGTAGCGTAAGTATTTCCCTCAGTTTTTGAGAACCAAGGTATCAATCCAACAGGAGACCATGCACAAGTCCCTCGTAACTACACAAAACGATAGCAACTCGCAACCAACGCTTAGGGGTTGTCAATCCCTTCACGGTCACTTACGAGAGTGAGATCTGATAGAGATAATATTTTTGGTATTTTTGATAGATAGATGCAAAGTAAAAAGTAAAGGCAAAGTAAAACAAAGCAAGTAAATAAAGTGATAGAGATTGATATGATGAGAATAGACCCGGGGGCCATAGGTTTCACTAGTGGCTTCTCTCAAGAGCATAAGTATTCTACGGTGGGTGAACAAATTACTGTTGAGCAATTGACAGAATTGAGCATAGTTATGAGTATATCTAGGCAATGATCATGTATATAGGCATCACGTCCAAAACAAGTAGATCGAAACGATTCTGCATCTACTACTATTACTCCACTCATCGACCGCTATCCAGCAGGCATTTAGAGTATTAAGTTAAAAACAGAGTAACGCCTTAAGCAAGATGACATGATGTAGAGGGATAAATTCATGCAATATGATAAAAACCCCATCTTGTTATCCTCGATGGCAACAATACAATACGTGCCTTGCTGCCCCTTCTGTCACTGGGTAAGGACGCCGCAAGATTGAACCCAAAGCTAAGCACTTCTCCCATTGCAAGAACTACCAATCTAGTTGGCCAAACCAAGAAGGATAATTCGAAGAGACTTGCAAAGATAACTCAATCATACATAAAAGAATTCAGAGAAGAATCAAATATTTTCCATAGATAATACTGGATCATAAACCCACAATTCATCGGTCTCAACAAACAAACCACAAAAAGAAGATTACATCGAATAGATCTCCACGAGAGAGGGGGAGAACATTGTATTGAGATCCAAAAAGAGAGAAGAAGCCATCTAGATACTAGCTATGGACCCGAAGGTCTGAAGTAAACTACTCACACATCATCGGAGGGGCTATGGTGATGATGTAGAAGCCCTCCATGGTGGATGCCACCTCCGGCGGAGCTCCGGAACAGGCCCCAAGATGGGATCTCATGGATACAGAAGGTTGCGGCGGTGGAATTAGGTTTTTGGCTCTTGTTCTGATCGTTCGGGGATACGTAGGTATATATAGGAGGAAGGAGTACGGCGGTGGAGCGTCGGGGGGCCCACGAGGTAGGGGGGCGCGCCCAGGGGGCGCACCCTCCACCCTCATGACCGCCTCTGGCACTGCTTGTCGTAGGGTCCAAGTCTCCTGGATCACGTTCGGTTGGAAAATCACGATCCCGAAGGTTTCATTCCGTTTGGACTCCATTTGATATTCCGTTTCTTCGAAACACTGAAATAGGCAAAAAATAGCAATTCTGGGCTGGGCCTCCGGCTAATAGGTTAGTCCCAAAAGTAATATAAAAGTGGAAAATAAAGCCCAATATAGTCCAAAATAGTAGGTAAAGTAGCATGGAGCAATCAAAAGTTATAGAAACGTTGGAGACGTATCACGGTGCTGCTCTTTGCAGTCGAAGCAGTGGGCGGCAGCGAGAACGAGAGGGAGGGGAAGTGGCAGAAGCTCACGGCGCAGACGATGAGATAGGCGGCATGGTCGAGGACGAGCTGCTGCTGCGGTGACGGCGAAGGGGATCTTCGGCGGTGGCGGAGTCGGGCAAGGTTGATGCAGTGGCTTCAGGGCAAGCGAGCGCTTGGGGCTCGTCCTGCTCGATGGAGAGGACGATGGCGAAGCTGCTGGACACGGTGAGGCAGCAAAGAGACGGCGGTGGCTACGTCTACGACGGCGAGGTGGTAGCGGCTGCATCGGCCATGGCGGAGGGGAGCGAGGGAGAGGCGATGGGGGCGAATGGACGTGTCTAGGGGGTCGAGGGGGCGATGTGGAGGTCAACCAGCTCGTCCAGGGGTGAAGCGGCAAGTAGGTGGCGCCCTGGCAAGCTCGCGCTCGTCGGCGTCACCTCCCTGCCTGCCTGGCAGGGACAAAGCAGCTGGCTGGCATGGGCCAGCACAGTGCTAGGCCGCCAGGTGGGCTGGGTGGTGGGTTACCGCCAGGTAAGTCCTTTTCCTTTTATTTTCTGTTTTGTTTTATTTCTATAAGTTTGTTACATTTCTAAAAATACTTAGACATCTTCAAAAATCACCAAACTGCACATGGCCACTGTTTGGAATATATCCAACATGGAACATTTTAGTTTGGGATTATTTGAGCATTTGAAATATTTTATAGTATTTAAAAGCCCAAATTCAAATAACTAATGATTTAATCCAGTGACCTTAGGATGACCTAGAAATTTGTGCACCATTTTTGTCAGAGGTTTAAGACCCAGGCAAAGATGATGAACATTTTAGAAGGGCATTTAAGGTTCATTGAAAATATTTTTAGTAAACCCTAGTTGGTTCCAGGGGGTGTTGGGGGTTCTGTCATCCCCATTTCAGGTTTCTGATGAAAGATAAACATGATGCAAGCACTCTAATGCGTGAACTAGCTAGGGTGTGACACCGGAGGCATCAGGCAAAGGTTTCCATACCGGTGCAACGAGACCAAGACCAGCAGGACGGCAGGACGGAGGTCATCGCAGAGCCCACGATGGTGTCACCACCAGAGCCTTTGGCAGGCGAAGACCACCTTTTGTCAGGATAGCTTGTACTAGTTGTCCTCCTTCAAATTGACCATTGTGGGATCCCTTCCCGCCTGATATTTGGGAAGAGGACCCGGGCCTCTATAAATAGGACTAGCCACCACTGTAGGGGGCAACTGATTCGGCCCCAAGGGATCATTCGAACCATCCTCACACACACAAGCTCACCGAGCTCAAGGACACCTCTCCTCAGGAGGTAGTTCTTCCCTTGTACTTGTTCATCCAAGCCTACTAGGCAATCCGCCACACCACACTGGAATAGGGTATTACACCACATCGGTGGCCCAAACCAGTATAAACTCTCGTGTCCCTTGTTCTTCGGGTTCGGCAAGCTAAGCTTTGGGATTGCCGTGAGAGCATGAGCTAGGGGAGAGAGATATTCGTTCGCACCCCAGAGTTCGAACCTCAAGGGTTTTGCCGGAACCCGTAATCCGACAACCACTTCCCTCGCGAAGAAGAATGTGGAAGAGTCGTGCCGTCGACAGACGCTGCAGCGCGAGCATGCTTCTATGCTTCAGGCCCTCGGGGTGAGAGCCAACCAAGCCTTGAGCACCATCTGCTAGAAGAGTGTCCCTCATCCGCATGAGGAAGATTAGACCAACCACCTGTGCTTCTTCACCGAGGTCGTAATGCGCCTGGAGGACCGAGCCACGAGGGCTCGCGAGCTCGTTGAGGAGAGGAGTCGGGGCCTCCTTGGGCACGCATTGTCATGAGTCCTCAGTCACCTGCAGACCCTCGATCCCCATTTTGGCTTCAATGCCGCCATAGCGCCCATGCCCGGGGTTATCCGAAACAACCTGTCGAACTGGGTGGATGACCACGTGGACGCCTTGGCTGCAGAGTTCGCCCCTGAGGATGATGCGGCCATGATGGTTGTCGGGGAAGGTGGCACGAACGACGGTGATGAAGACGATGCTAGCGACAGCTCAGGTGGGGAAGATCAAGATAGTGAAGACATTGAGGATGGCAGCGCCTCCAGCTAATCCTGCGTTTTCCTTTTGCCTTAACTTGTGTGAAAAAGGAAACCTCCGAACGCGGCCCTGTGGGATGTGAAAGCATTTTGAAAAAGGGGGGCCTTATAATGCATGAAACAGGATGTATGAAATGATGGCACACCTTTTGTGGACGGGGCTTAAGATGCACCATCACGGGCCCGCGGGCTCCCGAGCGGGGTAGTTGTTACGTCTTACCTTGGTTTCGCAGGCTTGGGCGTGCCCTGACATCCTAGTTGAACCTTCCTCCCGAGGTGAGCCCTTCGGGGCTCATGAGGCTCTGAACCTTCCTCCCGACGTGGGCCCTTCAGACTATGGCAGGATGTGCGCGCGGTGATCCTGCGGCGAGTGCACCCTTGACCTTGAGGGGGTCCTGCCTGGGCCATCCGGACGCGACTAACATTGCGCGCCGACCAGCTCCTGCTCGCGAGGCGCTCGCAGGGGGGGCAACAAGCGTGAGCCTCAAAGTAAAACACGCAACCCAAACACAAGAAAACAACACGAACAAGAGAAGACTCCCCCCGTTTTGATAACATAAAAGAACTTCAAATCTCAGCCCAAAAGGCGGGGACCGAATTAAACAAAAGGGGACGAAAGGAAACAGCCGCGTCCGGCACCTAGCTAGTCTTCTTGTCTTCCCACTAGCGCGGAGCTAAGTGCTTTGACTGGATGTGAGCATAGTCATTGGGGGGCAGTGTCGACGGCCAGCGCGGAGCATGGTGCTTCCACTTGGATGTGGGCGGGAGCCCCCGAGGCTCGGGGATGGCACTCCGGAGACTCCGGGGTGTGTACAGCTGAGGGAGTCCTGGACTAAGGGGTCCTCAGCTGTCCGGGCTATGTGACATGGGTCGGACTGATGGGTCGTGAAGATACAAGATAGAAGGCTTTCCCCCGTGTCCGGATGGGACTCTCCTTTGCATGGATGGCAAGCTTGGCGTCCGGATGTGTGGTTTCCTTTCTCTATAAACCGACTCTGTACAATCCTAGCGCCCCCCAGTGTCTATATAAGCCGAAGGGTTTAGTCCGTAGAGGTTATCATAATCATACAGGCTAGACATCTAGGGTTTAGCCATTACGATCTCGAGATAGATCAACTCTTGTAACCCCTATACTCATCAAAGTCAATCAAGCAAGAAGTAGGGTATTACCTCTATCAAGAGGGCCCGAACTTGGGTAAACATCGTGTCCCCCTTGTCACCTATTACCTTCGATCCTCGGACGCACAATCCGGGAACCCCTACCTGAGATCGGCCGGTTTTGACACCGACATTGGTGCTTTCATTGAGAGTTCCATTGTGCCGTCGACAGAAGGTTTGATGGCTCATTCAGTCATCTATGACGATGCTGTTTCGGGGGAGACTTTTCTCCCCGGTCAAATTTTTGTGTTCGGTGGCTTCGCACTACGTGCCAACTCGATTGGCCACCTCGAACAGATCCACAGCTACGCCCCTAGTCATCTGATTAGTTTCGGGAACCTAAATTATGTCGCCGATATCTGAGGAGACTTGATCTTTGAAGGCGTGGCCCCAACCACCGCTCTGGCCTTAGATCCGGAGCATACCGCCAGGTCCGAAGATGGGAGTTTGGAGCTCACCGGACTCTCCGCTACAAACCGCACTATCGAAGATCCAGAGGCGATTGCATCCGCAGTGAACTCGAAATCAGACCGGGTTCCTCCTATCACTGAAAGGCCGGACTCGAGCCACGAGGACTCTCGTTTCCCCGTCCAAACCTTTCTCTTAAATGAGGCTCTGGACTTAATGTGGTCTCTCGCCATTACAGAGGAATCACCTCCGAACTGCACCCAGCCTGGATTAGGGGCTGAGGGCAGGGAATTTTACATCCCACCCACCACCCACTTCATAGCCACTGTCGAAGATTTAACCGATATGCTTGACTACGCCTCCGAAGACATCGACGACATGAATGACGATGCCGGAGACAAACAAGGCCAAGACCCGCCATTTACCGGATGTTCGACGGCCATCTCCACATATGACGTGTATACGGTGGACACACCCAAAGAGGATGACGACGATGGCAGGAAGGATCCGGTTGAGCACAAGCCTTCTGAGGCACCTCCAAAGTGTCGACGTCAGCGGCACCGCTCAAAGTCGTGTCGCGAAAAAGACAGCAATATCGGCACCGGAGACAATAATACTCTGGAGAACATCGAAGACCTTGAAGCCCCCATCAAGCCAATATCCGAACAGGATGGTTGGGAGGAAGGGCAAGTTAACCCTGATGATCCGGTCGGGAACGAGGACTCGGAGGATAGTAACTATCTATCGATCTCCGAGGATGATGTGAGCCTCGGCGACGAAGACTTCATCGTGCCAGAGGAACCACTCGAGCAGGAGCGCTTTAAGTGCCAGCTAATCGCCACTGTGAGAAGCTTAAAAAAGAAGTAGCAACCGCTCCAAGCCGAACAGGATACGCTCAACGACAAATGGACCTAGGTCCTAGATACCGAAGAGTATGGCCTTCAACACCCAGCAAAGAGTTATCTGAAGCATCGGCTACTACCACAATTTGAAGACGAGGCCCTCGAGACCATATCATCAAGACATGACCGTGCTGATGAACCAGACCGGCCACCACGCGGGCGAGACAAAGCGGCCACCTACGCCAAACACCAACCCGCACCACCTTGCCATAGAGGCAGAGAGACAGCGGCTCCAGGATACACCTACGACCTACGACAAGACCTAGACAATAGAGCAGGCCAAGCTAGATCAATCTACGGGTCAAGAGGGCGCGCCGTAATGCGATAAGACAGCGATTAGGCCTGGCGCGATGGGCACAACCTCACCGAGCCGCCGACATCATCTCAACTATGTCGTGATGTCACCCGATACATAGGCACCGCACACCCCTTATGCTTCACTAATGAGGTAATGGAGCACCAGTTCCCGGAAGGGTTTAAACCCGTAAACATCGAATCATATGACGGCACAACAGATCCCGCAGTATGGATTGAAGATTTCCTTCTCCATATCCACATGGCCCGTGGTGACGATCTCCATGCCATCAAATACCTCCCCTTAAACCTGAAAGGACTAGCGCGACACTGGCTAAACAACCTCCCAGAGAACTCTATTGGTAGCTGGGAAGACCTACAAGAAGCCCTTAGAGACAACTTCCAAGGTACCTATGTCCGGCCTTCGGACGCTGATGACCTCAGTCACATAGTCCAGCAACCCAAAGAGTCAGCTCAGAAACTCTGTACCAGGTTCTTAATTAAAAAAACCAAATTGTCGATTGTCCGGATGCCGAAGCCCTCGCGGCCTTTAAACACAACGTCCATGACGAGTGGCTCGCCCGACACCTCAGCCAAGAAAAACAAAAGTCCATGGCAGCTCTCACAGCACTTATGACCTGCTTTTGCACAGGAAAAGATAGCTAGCTAGCTCGCAGAAGCAACAACACTAGCGACCCTGGCACCTCCGAAGCTAGAGATGGCAACTGCAGGCCACGACACAACAAACACAAGCGTTGAAGCAACAACGGAGATACAGAAGACATGATGGTCAACGCCGAATTCAGTGGCTCTAAACCCGGTGAGTGGAAGAAGCCATTCAAAGAAAACAAAGATAGTCCATCCAGTTTGGACAGAATACTCGATCGACCTTGCCAGATCCATGTCACCCCTGACGAGCCTGCCAATCATACCAACAGAAATTGTTGGGTCTTTAAACAGGCCAGAAAGCTAAACACTGAGCACAAGGGGAAAGGGCCGCCTAGCAAGGATGATGATGAGCCTCTCCCAATGAACACAGGGGGGCCAAAGAAATTTCCCCCAAGGTAAAAACAGTAAATATGATCTACGTTACTCATATCCCTAAGCGGGAGCGCAAGCGCGCATTAAGGGACGTCTATGCCATAGAGCCAGTCGCCCCAAAATTCAACCCATGGTCAGCCTGTCCGATAACTTTTGATCGCAGGGACCATCCGACCAATATTCGTCATGGAGGTTCGGCAGCATTGATCCTCGACCCAATTATCCACAAATTCCATCTCACGCGAGTCCTTATGGATGGCGGCAGCAGTCTTAACCTACTTTATCAGGACACTGTTTGTAAAATGG
Source organism: Triticum aestivum (assembly GCF_018294505.1). Classification (NCBI taxonomy): domain Eukaryota; kingdom Viridiplantae; phylum Streptophyta; class Magnoliopsida; order Poales; family Poaceae; genus Triticum; species Triticum aestivum. The sequence goes on from NC_057795.1 coordinate 198,189,313, forward strand.
GTATTGATCTGTCATGAATCAAGCCCACTAAAACCACCTTTAAAGGAGTAATACCCGGCATAGAGGCCTGCTGCATAGGGTCAATAACGCTGGAGGTAGTCTTCGGTTCATCGGATAATTTCTGAAGAGAAGACGACATCGTCCCCTTCCGGAGTGGTTACCATGCACTGCTCGCACGAACCGCTTTCACCGGTTTCAATGCAGTCCCGCACTACACATATCTAAAGCTCAAGATGTCTGGACCACGCGGCATTATAACAGTCAATGGAAACATGGGGCGCTCCCTCCGTACTGAGGAGCATATCGTGGCCCTTGCAGCTGAAGTACAGGGTGGCCTTATCAAGCCGAATACTACATCGGAGTTGATGTAGGGTGGAACCCTACGTGGTCGATCTTTCACGTTTGGAGGGATCCTATGGGAGAATCACGAAGAACACACGGAAGCACAACGGGGAAACACGGGGAAAACGAGAGGAAGAATCGCTAAACCGACATAGGATCAATCACACGAGTGCTAGATCACCGACAACATAGAGTAACATAAGATCCACGGTCAATTAAGGTAAGGATACATAGGAACAGTTCTTCTCCGAACGGAGGTCTTGAATCCACACGGGGATCTTCCCATGAGGGAGTCTTGAATCCGCTTGGGGGATCTTCTCCGAAGAGGTCCTGAGCTCCGAGGAGAAGTAGCCAAGTGGATGAGCAAGGCTCTCACAGAAAATATGAGCTAAACCTATGCTACCCATACCAGGAGGTGGGGGTGTCCTATTTATAATCTTAGTGCAAATGGAAGTCAAAATGAAGGGGTACAAGGGCTCCAGCCCACAGGTTCGGTCACTCAGGAGGCTCGGGACGGTCCGGTCATCCGGGCGCGCTCGAACGTCCGTCGTTTCTGCTCTGGTGTAGGCGCATCGGTCGTCCGTAGATGGTCGGACGTCCGGAGCTTCTGGAGGGGCCGGACGTCCGGAGGCTGTCGGTCTTCTGTAGTTTTGGCTCGGGTGTTGGTCGTCCGGTCGTCAGGAGCGTCCCGGACATCCGTAGATTCGGTTCGGGTGGCCTGGTACCGGACGTCCGGAGGGTCCGGTCGTCCGTGTCCTGGGACTCGTCGAACATCCGGACAGGGTCGGACGTCCGATGCCTGTAGCTTCTGCTGCAGCTCTTCTTCTTGTCCATCATGCTTGGGGTCCTCGCCGTCTTGGCTCTTGCAAGTAGTTGATCCTTGGCTCACCTCCATGTACCTGATTACACATAGAGTCTCCGAATGAGGTAGTAGCCATGTCTCGTGAGTAGGAAGAGGGAGTTCGGAGAGGAGCGAGTTCACCTTATCTTCGATAGCCTTAGCTCGGGCTCTTGTCATGGGTCCAAGTGGTGTTAAGGGAGATGTAGGCACGTCCATGGGGATGAGTGAGGGATGCTCCGCATCATCTCCCCCCCTCCTTGGGAGAGATCCGACCTCTGATCAAAAGGTGCATCACCATGGAAAGGTGCAAGGTCCTTGACGTTGAAGATGTCGCTCACGTTGTACTTGCCTCATGGTAGGTCGATCTTGTAGGCGTTGTTGTTGTAGCGTGCTAGAACCTTGAAAGGTCCATCGGCCGAGGTAGAAGCTTGGACTTGCATTCGTTGGGGAAGCGGTCCTTGCGAAGATGTAGCCACACTAGACCACCAATGTTGAATACCATGGGTTGCTTATTGATGTTGAGCTTGGTCGCTAGTCGTTGTACTTGGCGCTCGATGGTGTGCCTTGTATCTTCATGCATCTTCTTGATGTAGCTTGCACGAGCACTTGCGTCGAGGTTGGTTCGCTCTTGTAGAGGAAGAGGTAGAGTGTCCAATGGGGACAAAGGGTTGAAGCCGTAGACGACCTCGAAGGAGGACTTGCCGGTCGTGGAATGTCTTGCACAGTTGTAGGCGTACTCGGCGATGGGTAGACATGCATCCCACTCCTTGATGTTCTTCTTGATCGACATGCAAAGTAGAGTGGAGAGTGTACGGTTCGTCACCTCCGTTTGGCCGTCGGTTTGAGGATGGTATGCCGAAGAGAACAGTAGCTTGATTCCGAGCTTGGCACATATGGTCTTCCAAAAGTAACTTAAGAACTTGACGTCACGATCCGAGACAATCGTCTTTGGCAATCCATGAAGTCGCAAGATTTCCCTACAAAAGAGATTGGAAACATGTGAAGCATCGTCTATCTTGTTGCAAGGAATGAAATGTGCCATCTTAGAAAATCTGTCCACAACAACAAAGACGGAATCCTTGCCATTTTGAGTTCTAGGCAAACCAAGTACAAAATCCATACTAATGTCTTCCCATGGTTGATAAGGAATGGTAAGGGGCATGTAAGACCATGGGATTGAGCTTTAGACTTAGCTTTGCGACATGTAGAGCATCGGGTGGTGAAGTGTGAGACATCGCGGAACATCTTCGGGCCAAAAGTAGTTCTTGGAGAGCGTGGCGAAGGTCTTGTCGCGTCCAAAGTGTCCCATGAGTCCACCTCCATGAGCCTCTTGCAAAAGTAGCAAACGAAGAGAAGACTCGGGAATGCATAGTTTGTTAGCTCTCATAAGAAAACCATCCTTGATGTAATATTGTTCTCAAGATGTATGCGTCAAACATTTAGCATAATGAATAGCAAAAGATGGATCATTAGCATATAAGTGTTTTATGTGCTCAAAACCAATAACATTCAACTCAAGTTTAGTCACAAGCGTGCATATGCGTGAAAGTGCATCGGCAACTACATTTTCCTTACCCTTAATGTACTTGATCACATAAGGAAAAGATTCAATGAATTCACTCCATTTGGCATGACGCTTGTTCAATTTAGTTTGACCTTTTAAGTACTTAAGCGTTTCATGATCGGTATGAATGACAAACTCATGAGGTCTAAGATAATGTTCCCAAACATGTAGCACACGCACTAAAGCATACAATTCTTTGTCATAGATGGGATAATTAAGTTGAGCACCGGAGAGTTTTTCACTAAAATAAGCAATGGCTCGTTTTTCTTGCATCAAAACTCCGCCAATTCCGGTACCACTTGCATCACAATGAACCTCAAAAGTTTTGTCAAAGTTGGGTAAAGCAAGAATCGGAGCATGAGTAAGCAAAGACTTGAGCTCATCAAAAGCGGTGGATTGCAAAGATCCAGAGCATTCTTCTTACTCAAAGCATGTAAAGGAGTGGCAATTGTGCTAAAGTTTTTCACAAAGCGGCGATAAAATCCTGCAAGACCAAGAAAGCTTCTCACTTGTTGCAAATTGGTGGGTTGGGGCCAAGTTTTAATCGCTTGAATCTTAGTTTCATCAACATGGACACCCTTGGAAGAGACAACAAAACCCAAGAAAACCACTTTGTCAACGCCAAAAGTGCATTTTTTCAAGTTCGCATAAAGGCTTTCCTATCGGAGGGTTTGCAACACAGATTTAACATGATTAATGTGCTCTTTCATGGTTTTGCTAAACACAAGGATATCATCAAAGTAAACCACAACGAAGACTCCAATGTAAGGTCTAAGCACATGATGCATAAGACGCACGAAAGTTCCGGGTGCTTCCGACAAACCCATAGGCATCACTAACCACTCATATAAGCCAAATTTTGTTTTGAAAGCGGTTTTCCATTCATCACCTTCTTGAATGCGGATTTGATAATAGCCACTTTTAAGATCTATTTTTGAGAAAAAGTTGGCTCCACTAAGTTCATCAAGCATATCATCTAAGCGAGGAATGGGGTGCTTATAACGAACGGTGATCGCGTTTATGGGTCTACAATCGGAACACAAGCGAAAACTGCCATCGGGTTTAGGTACAAGTATAACGGGAACGGCACATGGGCTTAAGCTTTCACGTACATGACCGTTGTCGATGAGTTTGTCACATCCCTAGTCCTGGTATGCAGTAGGCTAGCCCATCATGTGTGCATCATGTTTAATTTCCAAATGAACTTGAAATGGGGATGTTCAAACCCTAGCATTAAAGGAATTCACTAGGTTCACCTAAAATATTTTCAGTAAGTCCAAATGGCTTTCAAAAATGTTCATCATTTCTGGATAATGCTATAACCATAACTAGTGGTGTTGCACATTTTTCCATGACATATTTGGTCACTGAATTAAATCATACAGTATTTGCAATTGGGCATTTAAATGATATATATTATTTTAAGTGCTCAATTAATTCTGAACTTAAGTGTGGGCTGTTAGGAATAATCCCAACAGAGCCCACAATTATTTGCAGGATTTTTGGAAACGTTTTAATATTTTTAATAAAGCCCAATATTTACAGAAAAATAGAAAACAGGAAATAAAATAGAGCAACCTTACCTGGACTTACCTTGAGGCCACCAGGGATACCAGCCCACCTGCGCGGCCCGTTACTGTGCAGCCCAGCTGCCAGTCATCTTCCTCCCCCTCGCCCCAAAGCAGCTGCGTGCTGGACGCACGCGCGTCAACGCCAGCCACCTCCTGCTTCACGCTGGAGGCCTCTCCTTCGTCCTAATCCGCGTCTGGCGACGCCACGCACCCTTCTGGACCTCTCTCACTCTCTCCTGTGCTTCTCCCACCTCCTCTGCTCTCTCCCGCGCCACACCCGAGCGCACCCGACGCTGCCGTTCACTGCCACCACGGCCACCGACCACCCCCCGCCCTGCCGATGAGTCCAGAAGCTCCGCCGCATCGTCCTCGACCTCCTCGCTGAGCTGCGCAACGCCGGACGCCCTGAAGCCTCGCCAATGCCAATGCCTCGGTTGCCGGAGATCCCCGTCGTTGTTTCGCCGGACCCCGTGCCTCCCATGCCTCGCCAGAACCACAAGAAGAACCGCGGTGAGCCGCTGTACCATTTCCCTCATGACCTGTAGCCTACTTCGCTCTCTCACCGCATCAGCCACCGGAGCCGAACGCTCCCCGCCATCGGCCATGGCACCGCCGTAGCTAGAGCGCACCCACGATGCATTCGAGCCTACCCCCGTGCTCAGCGAGTCCGCAGGACTCCGTAGCAACCCGCAGCTCGTCCTCCCATGCACCAAAACGCCATGTCCGAGCGTGCCCGAACTCCGGCCCTCGCGGAAGTGCTCGCCGCTGTTAACTCCGGCCATCCCAGCTACTGCCGCCACAACCACTGGATGCGCGAGAGCGCCAACAGCCCATAGGAGCAAGCCGCACCCCCAGCCGTTGCCTGTAGCGCCGCCCCGACCAACTCCGGCGAGTTCCCGCCGCTGCTGTGGTCGCCGGTGTCACCTGCTGACGTGGCACCGGTTAATTAGCACTAATGACCCAACTAACCACCCCTAGAGCCACCGCCATGTGGGCCCCAGTGTCTAATTAGGTTAGTCTAATTTTCTGTTAAGATCAGTACTAATCTGTGTGGACCCCACGTGTCAGCTTTGACTTTGGTCAAGTCAACGTTGACCGGTCCCACCTATCATACAACCAAACCAGCCTGAGACACTGACGTATGGGTCCCACAGGTCAGGTTTGACCTGGCCGACCCAGTTGACCTGCTGACGTCACACCTATGTCATGCTAACGTAGTAACTTATTTTCTGGATTTATTCTTATATAGAAAATTCCAGAAATTAGCCTAAACTTCTAAAAATCATAGAAATTCAACCGTAACTCCAAATGAGATAATTTATATATGAAAAATGATCGGAAAAATCCAATCTATCCATCTGTACTATTTTCATGCATGTTAGAACAACTTATGACTACTGTTTAGGACAATTCAATTAAATGGCATTTAAATAACCACATGTGGAGTTCTAATTTGAATCTTGGATTCAAACCAACTTCATTTAATCTGGTTTTAGTTGCATTAGCTCAAACCACAGCATATTGCCATGTCACATTCATGCATCATATTGTTGCATTGCATTGATTGTGTTTCTTCTTTGTTTGCCGGTGCTTGTCCCCTCTCAGTAGACGTGTACCGACGATGTGATCGATGACACCGATGAAGAGCTATACTATCTTTAGAAGTGCCAGGCAAGCAAAAACCCCTTGTTCATTCCGATATAATCCCACTCTCTCGCTCCTGCTCTCTTTTACTGCATTAGGACAACAACGATTCAACTGTTACATGCTGTGGTAGTTGAACCCCCTTTCCTCTACATGACCTGTCATTGCCACAGTAAATAGATGAAACCTACTAGCATGAGTAGGAGTTGTTTTAGCCCTGATGTGCCTACTCATTCATGTTTGTTTGTCATGCTTGCTATTGCTTAGAGTTGTGTCAGGTTTGATTCATCGGGGATGAATTGGAATGTGGTGAACATGTCCTACTGTTGAGAGCTAAGTGTGTGAACATGATTTGGTAAAGGTAGCGGGGAGAGGCCATGTAGGAGTACATGGTGGGTTGTCTCATTGCAGCCATCCTCAAGAACTGAGTTCTGTGTTTGTGATCCATGAACAGTTACTACCACACATTGGGTTCCGGTAACTCGACCCCTCTCGACTTATTAATCAACATGATCTCTGTCCAGGAGTTGCAACTAGTTTCTGGTGTTTGTAGGTAGTGTTAGTAGTCTACCAAGTGGCACCCGGTACAGGTGGGCTTCGGACAGACTAGGCACAGTGGCACGGTGTACCAAGTGGCACCCGGATGGTGGGTTCGGGAACCCTGCTCACATCGTTTGGGGCCATGAGCGACACCCCGGCCGGATCTCCTTGCGGATGGAACCCGAATAGGCGATAAACCTGGACTAGAGACTTGTGTGGTTAGTCAGGTCGTGGCCGACACCCTTGTTGGGCTTCTGCTTGAAGGTTGCCGAGTACATGTCGTGTAAACGGCGGTAAGTGGTGAGAGCGTGTGTGAAGAAGTACACCGGGTTAATATGATCTATTCGAATAGTCGTGTCCGCGGAAAAGGACTTCTGGGTTGCATGTACAGTTCATAGACAAGTGAAAGTGGATACTCTAAAATACGCAAGATAAGCGTTAGTGCTATGGATGGTGTTCTCGTAGGGAGACGGGAGCGGATCCATAGTGGTGTATTGATATGGTGAATATATGGACTCGTGTGCGCCACCTCAAAAGAGTTACTTGCAGTCATAGTTTAGGATAGCCACCGAGTCAAAGCTGGCTTGCTGCAGTTAAACCCCACCATCCCCTTGTTGATAATGATGCATATGTAGTTAGATCTGATGTAAGTCTTGCTGGGTACATTTGTACTCACGTTGCTTAATTTATGTTTTTGCAGAGAGACTTCAGTCTCGCTAGTAGTTCCACGTGGACTTCAACGTTTAGCTTGTTACCTCAGCTACGATCTTGTGCCCTCGGCAGGATCTAGTAGTTAGTCAGGCTTCCTAGCCTTTTTCATTTGTAGATGTCTGTACTCAGACATGTTAAGCTTACGCATGTGCTTTGACTTGTACGCTCTGATTGTTGGGTCGAGTGACCCATGTTTGTAATATCTCGCTCCTCGGAGCCTATTGAATAAAATACTTGAGTTGTAGAGTCACGTTGTGATGCCATGTTGTATTTGCACATATCGAGCATATTGTGTGTATGTTATTGAAATGCTTGGTATGTGTGGGATCTGACTATCTAGTTGTTTATCCTTAGTAGCCTCTCTTACCGGGAAATGTCTCCTAGTGCTTCCACTGAGCCATGGTAGCTTGCTACTGCTCCGGAACACTTAGGCTGGCCGGCATGTGTCCTTCTTCGTTCCTGTGTCAGTCCCTTCGGGGAAATGTCACGCGATGAATACCGGAGTCCTGTTAGCCCGCTATAGCCCGATTCACCGGAGTCCTGCTAGCCCAGTGCTACAGCCTGGATTCACTCGCTGATGACCGACACGTTCGATGTTGGGTCATGGATTCCTGTCCCTGTAAGTCTGTGCCACTTTGGGTTTACGACTAGCCATGTCAGCCCGGGCTCCTTATCATATGGATGCTAGCGACACTATCATATACGTGTGCCAAAAGGCGCAAACGGTCCCGGGCAAAGGTAAGGCAACACCCGTTGGAATACCGTGCATGAGGCCGCAAAGTGATATGAGGTGTTACATGCTAGGTCGATGTGGCATTGAGTCGGGGTCCTGACAACTTTGGTATCAGAGCTTGACTGCCTGTAGGTTCTCCAAGCCAAACTGGTCGAAGTTGAGTCTAGAAATGCTTTAGTTATATGTAGGGGAATTGATTGTGGAATGGAAAGTAAGGCTCTTTTTACTTCTTTACCTCATGCCCTTCTGATCTGAGTCATCTTATCTTTCCTACGGGGTTAAGGAACTAGGCTATCTTTGTTGGGGAACGTAGCAGAAATTCAAAAAATTTCCTACGTAACACCAAGATCTATCTATGGAGAGACCAGCAACGAGTAGAAAGGGGAGTGCATCTACATACCCTTGTAGATCGCTAAGCGGAAGCGTTCAAGTGAACGGGGTTGAAGGAGTCGTACTCGTCGTGATTCAGATCATCGATGATCAAGTGCCGAACGGACGGCACCTCTGCGTTCAACACACGTACAGCCCGGTGACGTCTCCCACACCTTGATCCAGCAAGGAGAGAGGGAGAGGTTGAGGAAGACTCCATCCAACAGCAGCACAACGGCGTGGTGGTGGTGGAGGAGCGTGGCAATCTTGCAGGGCTTCGCCAAGCACCTACGGGAGAGGAGGAGGTGTCACGGGAGGGAGGGAGGCGCCAGGGGCTCATGTGTGGATGCCCTCCCTCCCCTCCACTATATATAGGGGCAGGGGAGAAGGGGGAGGCGCAGCCTTGCCCCCTACTCCAAGAAAGGGGTGCGGCTAAGGAGGGGGGAGGAGTCCATCCTCCCCAAGGCACCTCGGAGGTGCCTTCCCCTTTAGGACTCTCCCCTTTTTCCTTTATCTTGGCGCATGGGCCTCTTGGGGCTGGTGCCCTTGGCCCATGTAGGCCAAGGCGCACCCCCTACAGCCCATGTGGCCCCCCGGGGCAGGTGGCCCCACCCGGTGGGCCCCCGGGACCCTTCCGGTGGTCCCGGTACAATACCGATGACCCCGAAACTTGTCCCGATGGCCGAAACAGGACTTCCTATATATAAATCTTTACCTCCGGACCATTCCGGAACTCCTCGTGACGTCCGGGATCTCATCCGGGACTCCGAACAACATTCAGTAACCACATACAAGCTTCCTTTATAACCCTAGCGTCATCGAACCTTAAGTGTGTAGACCCTACGGGTTCGGCAGACATGCAGACATGACCGAGACGATCTCCGGTCAATAACCAACAGCGGGATCTGGATACCCATGTTGGCTCCCACATGTTCCACGATGATCTCATCGGATGAACCACGATGTCAAGGACTCAATCGATCCCGTATACAATTCCCTTTGTCTATCGGTATGTTACTTGCCCGAGATTCGATCGTCGGTATCCAATACCTTGTTCAATCTCGTTACCGGCAAGTCACTTTACTCGTTCCGTAACACATCATCCCATGATCAACTCCTTGGTCACATTGCGCATATGATGATGTCCTACCGAGTGGGCCCAGAGATACCTCTCCGTTTACACGGAGTGACAAATCCCAGTCTCGATCCGCATAAAACAATAGATACTTTCGGAGATACCTGTAGTGCACCTTTATAGTCACCCAGTTATGTTGTGACGTTTGATACACCCAAAGCACTCCTACGGTATCCAGGAGTTACACGATCTCATGGTCAAAGGAAGAGATACTTGACATTGGCAAAGCTCTAGCAAACGAACTACACGATCTTTGTGCTAGTCTTAGGATTGGGTCTTGTCCATCACATCATTCTCCTAATGATGTGATCCCGTTATCAACGACATCCAATGTCCATAGCCAGGAAACCATGACTATCTGTTGATCACAACGAGCTAGTCAACTAGAGGCTCACTAGGGACATATTGTGGTCTATGTATTCACACGTGTATTACGATTTCCGGATAATACAGTTATAGCATGAATAAAAGACAATTATCATGAACAAGGAAATATAATAATAATACTTTTATTATTGCCTCTAGGGCATATTTCCAACAGTCTCCCACTTGCACTAGAGTCAATAATCTAGTTCACATCGCCATGTGATTAACACTCACAGGTCACATCGCCATGTGACCAACACCCAAGAGTTTACTAGAGTCAGTAGTCTAGTTCACATCACTATGTGATTAACACTCAATGAGTTTTATGTTTGATCATGTTGCTTGTGAGAGAGGTTTTAGTCAACGGGTCTGAACCTTTCAGATCTGTGTGTGCTTTACAAATCTCTATGTCATCTCCTAGATGCAGCTACCACGCTCTATTTGGAGCTATTCCAAACAAATGTTCTACTTGGAGCTATTCTAAATTATTGCTCCATTATATGTATCCGGTCTCTCTACTCAGAGCTATCCGGATAGGTGTCAAGCTTGCATCGTCGTAACCTTTACGACGAACTCTTTTACCACCTCCATAATCGAGAAAATTCCTTAGTCCACTAGTTACTAAGGATAACTTTGACCGCTGTCCTGTGAGCCATTCTTGGATCACTCTTGTACCCCTTGACTGACTCATGGCAAGGCACACTTCAGGTGCGGTACACAGCATAGCATACTGAAGAGCCTACGTCTTAAGCATAGGGGACGACCTTCGTCCTTTCTCTCTATTCTGCCGTGGTCGAGCTTTAAGTCTTAACTTCGTACCTTACAACTCAGGCAAGAACTCCTTCTTTGACTGGTCCATCTTGAACACCTTCAAGATCATGTCAAGGTATGTGCTCATTTGAAAGTACTATTAAGCGTTTTGATCTATCCTTATAGATCTTGATGCTCAATGTTCAAGTAGCTTAATCCAGGTTTTCCATTGAAAACACTTTCCAAATAACCCTATATGCTTTCCAGAAATTCTACGTCATTTCTGATCATTAATATGTCAACAACATATACTCATCAGAAATTCTATAGTGCTCCCACTCACTTCTTTGGAAATACAAGTTTCTCATAAACTTTGTATACACCCAAAATCTTTGATCATCATCAAAGCATACATTCCAACTCCGAGATGCTCACTCCAGTCCTCAGAAGGATTGCTGGAGCTTTGCATACTTATTAGCATATTTCAGGATAGACAAAACCTTCCGGTTGTATCACATACAACCTTTCCTCAAGAATCGTCGAGGAAACAATGTTTTGACATCCTATCTGCGAGATTTCATAAATAATGCAGTAATTGCTAATATAATTCCAACAGACTCTTAGCATCGCTACGAGTGAGAAAGTCTCATCGTAGTCAACTCCTTGAACTTGTCGAAAAACATCTTAACGACAAGTCGAGCTTTCTCAATGGTGACACTTACCATCATTGTCTGTCTTCCTTTCAAAATCCATATGTACCTAACAGCCTTACGACCATCAAGTAGTTCTTCCAAAGTCTACACTTTGTTTTCATACATGGATCCTCTCTCGGGTTTTATGGCCTTGAGCCATTTATCGGAATCCGGGCCCACCATCGCTTCTCCATAGCTCGTAGGTTCATTGTTGTCTAGCAACATGACTTCCAAGACAGGATTACGTACCACTCTGAAGTAGTACGCATCCTTGTCATCCCACGAGGTTTGGTAGTGACTCGATCCGAAGTTTCATGATCACTATCATAAGCTTCCACTTCAGTTGGTGTGCGTGCCACAGGAACAACTTCCTGTGCCCTGCTACACACTTGTTGAAGTGACGGTTCAATAACCTCATCAAGTCTCCACCATCCTCCCACTCAACTTTTCGAGAGAAACCTTTCCTCGAAAAAGGACCCGATTCAAGAAACAATCCCTATTGCTTTCGGATCTGAATTAGGAGGTATACCCAACTGTTTTTGGGTGTCCTATGAAGATGCATTTTATCTGCTTTGGGTTCGAGCTTATCAACCTGAAACCTTTTCACATAAGCGTCGCAGCCCCAAACTTTCAAGAAACGGCAACTTAGGTTTCTCCAAACCATAGTTCATACGGTGTCGTCTCAACGAAATTATGTGGTGCCCTATTTAAAGTGAATGTGGTTGTCTCTAATGCCTAACCCATGAACGATAGTGGTAACTCGATAAGAGACATCATGGTATGCACCATATCCAATAGGGTGCAACTATGACGTTTGGACACACCATCACACTATGGTGTTCCAGGCTGTATCAGTTGTGAAACAATTTCCACAATGTCTTAATTCTGTGCCAAACTCGTGATTCAGATATTCATCTCTATGATCATATCATAGATCTTTTATCCTCTTGTCACGACGATCTTTCAACTTCACACTGAAATTACTTGAACCATTCAATAATTCAGACTTGTGTTTCATCAAGTAAATATTCTCAACATCTACTCGAATCATCTGTGAAGTAAGAACATAACGATATTCACTGCATGCCTCAGCACTCATTGGACTGCACACATCAAAATGTGTTGCTTCCAACAAGTTGCTATCTTGTTCCATCTTACTGAAAACGAGGATTTTTAGTCATCTTGCCCATGTGGTATGATTTGCATGTCCCAAGTGATTCAAAATCAAGTGAGTCAAAACGGTCCATTTGCATGGAGTTTCTTCATGCATATACACCAATAGACATGGTTCGCATGTCTCAAACTTTTCAAAAACGAGTGAGCCCAAAGATCCATCAATATGGAGCTTCTTCATGCGTTTTATACCGATATGACTTACGTGGCAGTGCCACAAGTAGGTGGTACTATCATTACTATCTTTTGGCATGAACATGTGTATCACTACGATCGAGATTTAATAAACTATTCATTTTAGGTGTAAGACCATTGAAGGTATTATTCAAATAAATAGAGTAACCATTATTCTCCTTAAATGAATAACCGTATTGCGATAGACGTAATCCAATCATGTCTATGCTCAACGCAAACACCAAATAACAATTATTTAGGTTTAACACCAATCTCTTTGGTAGAGGGAGCGTGCGATGCTTGATCATATCAAGCTTGGAAAAACTTCCAACACATATCGTCAGCTCACCTTTAGCTAGTCTCCGTTTATTCCGTAGCCTTTTGTTTCGAGTTACTAACACTTAGCAACCGAACCGGTATCCAATACCCTGGTGCTACTAGGAGTACTAGTAAAGTACACATTAACATAATGTATATCCAATATACTTCTATCGACCTTGCCAGCCTTCTTATCTACCAAGTATCTAGGGTAATTCTGCTCTAGTGGTTGTTCCCCTTATTACAGAAGCACTTAGTCTCGGGTTTGGGTTTTACCTTGGGTTTCTTCACTAGAGCAGCAGCTGATTTGCCGTTTCATGAAGTATCCCTTCTTGCCCTTGCCCTTCTTGAAACTAGTGGTTTCACCAACCATCAACAATTGATGCTCCTTCTTGATTTCTACTTTCGCGGTGTCAAACATCGCGAGTACCTCAAGGATCACCATATCTATCCCTGATATATTATAGTTCATCACGAAGCTCTAGCAGCTTGGTGGCAATGACTTTGGAGAACCATCACTGTCTTATCTGGAAGATCAACTCCCACTCGATTCAAATGATTGTTGTACTCAGACAATCTGAGCACAAGCTCAACAATTGAGCTTTTCTCCTTAGTTTGCAGGTTAAGAAAGTCATCGGAGGTCTTATACCTCTTGACATGGGCACGAGCCTGAAATCCCAATTTCAGCCCTCAAAACATCTCATATGTTTCACGATGTTTCAAAAACGTCTTTGGTGCCTCAACTCTAAACCGTTTAACTGAACTATCACGTAGTTATCAAAACGTGTATGTCAGATGTTCGCAACAACCACAGACAACGTTCGAGGTTCAGCACACTGAGCGGTGCATTAAGGACATAAGCCTTCTATGAAGCAATGAGGACAATCCTCAGTTTACGGACCTAGTCCGCATAATTGCTACTATCAACTTTCAACTATATTTTCTCTAGGAACATATCTAAACAGTAGAACTATAGCGTGAGCTACGACATAATTTGCAAAAACCTTTTGACTATGTTCAGGATAATTAAGTTCATCTTATGAACTCCCACTCAGATAGACATCCCTCTAGTCATCTAAGTGATTACATGATCCGAGTCAAACTAGGCCGTGTCCGATCATCACGTGAGACGGACTAGTCATCATCGGTGAACATCTTCATGTTGATCGTATCTTCTATATGACTCATGTTCGACCTTTCGGTCTCCGTGTTCCGAGGCCATGTCTGTACATGCTAGGCTCGTCAAGTTAACCCTAAGTGTTTCGCGTGTGTAAATCTGTCTTACACCCGTTGTATGTGAACGTTAGAATCTAACACCCGATCATCACGTGGTGCTTCGAAACATGAACTGTCGCAACGGTGCACAGTTAGGGGAGAACACTTCTTGAAATTGTTGTAAGGGATCATCTTATTTACTACCGTCGTTCTAAGCAAATAAGATGTATAAACATGATAAACATCACATGCAATCAAATAGTGACATGATATGGCCATCATCACTTTGCTCCTTTTGATCTCCATCTTCGGGGCTCCATGATCATCATTGTCACCGGCATGACACCATGATCTCCATCATCATGATCTCCATCATCGTGTCTTCATGAAGTTGCCTCGCCAACTATTACTTCTACTACTATGGCTAACGGTTAGCAATAAAGTAAAGTAATTACATGACGTTTAAGTTGACACGCAGGTCACAAATAAATAAAGACAACTCCTATGGCTCCTGCCGGTTGTCATACTCATCGACATGCAAGTCGTGATTCCTATTACAAGAACATGATCAATCTCATACATCACATATATCATTCATCACATCCTTTTTGGCCATATCACATCACATAGCATACCCTGCAAAAACAAGTTAGACGTCCTCTAATTGTTGTTTGCATGTTTACGTGGCTGCTATGGGTTTCTAGCAAGAACGTTTCTTACCTACGCAAAGACCACAACGTGATATGCCAATTGCTATTTACCCTTCATAAGGACCCTTTTCATCGAATCCGATCCGACTAAAGTGGGAGAGACAGACACCCGCCAGCCACCTTATGCAACTAGTGCATGTTTGTCGGTGGAACCGGTCTCACGTAAGCGTACGTGTAAGGTTGGTCCGGGCCGCTTCATCCCACGATGCCGCAGAATCAAGATAAGACTAGTAACGGCAAGCATATTGAACAATATCGACGCCCACAACTACTTTGTGTTCTACTCGTGCAAAGAATCTACGCAATAGACCTAGCTCATGATGCCACTGTTGGGGAACGTAGCAGAAATTCAAAATTTTCCTACGCGTATCACCAAGATCTATCTATGGAGAGACCAGCAACGAGTAGAAGGAGAGTGCATCTACATACCCTTGTAGATCGCTAAGCGGAAGCGTTCAAGTGAACGGGGTTGATGGAGTCGTACTCGTCGTGATTCAGATCACCGATGATCCTAGTGCCGAACGGACGGCACCTCCGCGTTCAACACACGTACAGCCCGACGATGTCTCCCACGCCTTGATCCAGCAAGGAGAGAGGGAGAGGTTGAGGAAGACTCCATCCAGCAGCAGCACAACGGTGCGGTGGTGATGGAGGAGCGTGGCAATCCCGTAGGGCTTCGCCAAGCACCTACGGGAGAGGAGGAGGTGTCACGGGAGGGAGAGGGAGGCAACCAAAGGCCTTAGGTATCATTGCTCCTCCTTTTCCCCACTATATATAGGGCCAAGGGAGAGGGGGAGGGCGCAGCCTTGCCCCCTCCTCCAAGGAAGGGGTGCGGCTAAGGATGGGGAGGAGTCCATCCTCCCCAAGGCACCTCGGAGGTGCCTTCCCCCTTTAGGACTCTTCCCTTTTTCTCTTCTCTTGGCGCATGGGCCTCTTGGGGCTGGTGCCCTTGGCCCATGTAGGCCAAGGCGCACCCCCTACAGCCCATGTGCCCCCCCGGGGCAGGTGGCCCCACCCGGTGGGCCCCCGGGACCCTTCCGGTGGTCCCGGTACAATACCGATGACCCCGAAACTTGTCCCGATGGCCGAAACAGGACTTCCTATATATAAATCTTTACCTCCGGACCATTCCGGAACTCCTCGTGACGTCCGGGATCTCATCCGGGACTCCGAACAACATTCGGTAACCACATACAAACTTCCTTTATAACCCTAGCATCATCGAACCTTAAGTGTGTAGACCCTACGGGTTCGGGAGACATGTAGTCATGACCGAGATGTTCTCCGGTCAATAACCAACAGCGGGATCTGGATACCCATGTTGGCTCCCACATGTTCCACGATGATCTCATCGGATGAACCACGATGTCAAGGACTCAATCAATCCCGTATACAATTCCCTTTGTCTAGCGGTATGGTACTTGCCCGAGATTCGATCGTCGGTATACCGATACCTTGTTCAATCTCGTTACCGGCAAGTCTCTTTACTCGTTCTGTAACACATCATCCCATGATCAACCCCTTGGTCACATTGTGCACATTATGATGATGTCCTACCGAGTGGGCCCAGAGATACCTCTCCGTTTACACGGAGTGACAAAATCCCAATCTCGATTCGTGCCAACCCAACAGACACTTTCAGAGATACCCGTAGTGTACCTTTATAGCCACCCAGTTACGTTGTGACGTTTGGCACACCCAAAGCACTCCTACGGTATCCGGGAGTTGCACAATCTCATGGTCTAAGGAAATGATACTTGACATTAGAAAAGCTTTAGCATACGAACTACATGATCTTGTGCTAGGCTTAGGATTGGGTCTTGTCCATCACATCATTCTCCTAATGATGTGATCCCGTTATCAACGACATCCAATGTCCATGGTCAGGAAACCGTAACCATCTATTGATTAACGAGCTAGTCAACTAGAGGCTTACTAGGGACATGGTGTTGTCTATGTATCCACACATGTATCTGAGTTTCCTATCAATACAATTCTAGCATGGATAATAAACAATTATCATGAACAAGGAAATATAATAATAATCAATTTATTATTGCCTCTAGGGCATATTTCCAACAGTCCCCCACTTGCACTAGAGTCAATAATCTAGTTCACATCGATATGTGATTAACACTCAAGGTCACATCCCCATGTGACTAACACCCAAGAGTTTACTAGAGTCAATAATCTAGTTCACATTTACCATGTGATTAACACTCGATGAGTTCTGGGTTTGATCATGTTATGCTTGTGAGAGAGGTTATAGTCAACGGGTCTGAACCTTTCAGATCCGTGTGTGCTTTACAAATCTCTATGTCATCTCCTAGATGCAGCTACCACGTTCTATTTGGAGCTATTCCAAATAACTGTTCTACTTGGAGCTATTCTAAATTGTTGCTCCATTATACGTATCCGGTATCTCTACTCAGAGCTATCCGGATAGGTGTTAAGCTTGCATCGACGTAACCCTTTACGACGAACTCTTTTACCACCTCCATAATCGAGAAAATTCCTTAGTCCACTAGTTACTAAGGATAACTTTGACCGCTGTCCTGTGATCCATTCATGGATCACTCTTGTACCCCTTGACTGACTCATGGCAAGGCACACTTCAGGTGCGGTACACAGCATAGCATACTGAAGAGCCTACGTCTTAAGCATAGGGGACGATCTTCGTCCTTTCTCTCTATTCTGCCGTGGTCGAGCTTTAAGTCTTAACTTCGTACCTTACAACTCAGGCAAGAACTCCTTCTTTGACTGGTCCATCTTGAACACCTTCAAGATCATGTCAAGGTATGTGCTCATTTGAAAGTATTATTAAGCATTTTGATCTATCCTTATAGATCTTGATGCTCAATGTTCAAGTAGCTTAATCCAGGCTTTCCATTGAAAAACACCTTTCAAATAACCCTATATGCTTTCCAGAAATTCTACGTCATTTCTGATCAACAATATGTCAACAACATATACTCATCAAAAATTCTATAGTGCTCCCACTCACTTCTTTGGAAATACAAGTTTCTCATAAACTTTGTACAAACCCAAAATCTTTGATCATCATCAAAGCATACATTCCAACTCCGAGATGCTCACTCCAGTCCTTAGAAGGATCGCTGGAGCCAGCATACCTTTTAGCATCCTTAGGCTCGACAAAAACTTTCTGATTGTATTACATACAACCTTTCCTTACGAAAACTGGTAAGGAAACTCATTTTGACATCCGTCTGCCAGATTTCATAAATGCAGCTAATGCTAACATGATTCCGACAGACTTAAGCATCGCTACGGATGAGAAAATCTCATCGTAGTCAACTCCTTGAACTTGTGAAAAACTCTTCGCCACAAGTCGAGCCTCATAGACGGTGACATTACCATCCACGTCCGTCTTCTTCTTAAGGATCCATTTATCTTAATGGCTTGCCGATCATCGGGCAAGTCCACCAAAGTCCATGGATCCGTTCTCGGATTTTATGGCCTCGAGCCATTTATCGGAATCCGGGCCCACCATCGCTTCTCCATAGCTCATAGGTTCATTGTTGTCCAGCAACATGACTTCCAAGACAGGATTACGTACCACTCTGAAGTAGTACGCATCCTTGTCATCCCACGAGGTTTGGTAGTGACTTGATCCGAAGTTTCATGATCAACATCACAAGCTTCCACTTCAATTGGTGTAGGTGCCACAGGAACAACTTCTTGTGCCCTGCCACACACTAGTTGAAGCGATGGTTCAATAACCATATCAAGTCTCCACCATCTTCCCACTCAACTCTTTCGAGAGAAACCTTTCCTCGAGAAAGGACCCGATTCTAGAAACAATTCATATTGCTTTCGGATCTGAATTAGGAGGTATACCCAACTATTTTGGGTTTCCTATGAAGATGCATTTTATCCGCTTTGGGTTCGAGCTTATCAACCTGAAACTTTTTCATATAAGCGTCGCAGCCCCAAACTTTTAAGAAACGACAACTTAGGTTTCTCTAAACCATAATTCATACGGTGTCATCTCAACGGAATTACGCGGTGCCCTATTTAAAGTGAATGTGGTTGTCTCTAATGCCTAACCCATGGACAATAGTGGTAATTCAATAAGAGACATCATGGTACGCACCATATCCAATAGGGTGCAACTATGATGTTCGGACACACCATCACACTATGGTGTTCCAGGCGGTATTAATTGCGGAACAATTTCCACAATGTCTTAATTGTGTGCCAAAACTCGTAACTCAGATATTCATCTCTATGATCATATCATAGATATTTTTATCCTCTTATCACGACGATCTTCCAACTTCACACTGAAATTACTTGAACCTTTCAATAATTCAGACTCGTGATTCATCAAGTAAATATACTCAACATCTACTCAAATCATCTGTGAAGTAAGAACATAACGATATTCACTGCATGCCTCAGCACTCATTGGACTGCACACATCAAAATGTGTTACTTCCAACAAGTTGCTATCTTGTTCCATTTTACTGAAAGTGAGGCTTTTCAGTCATCTTGTCCATGTGGTATGATTTGCATATCTCAAGTGATTCAAAATCAAGTGAGTTCAAACGGTCCACTTGCATGGAGTTTCTTCATGCATATATACCAATAGACATGGTTCGCATGTCTCAAACTTTTCAAAAATGAGTGAGTCCAAAGATCCATCAACATGGAGCTTCTTCATGCGTTTTATACCATTATGACTTACATGGCAGTGCCACAAGTAAGTGGTACTATCATTAATATCTTATATCTTTTGACATGAAAATGTGTATCACTACGATCGAGATTCAATAAACCATTCAGGTTTAATACTAATCTTGATGGTAGAGGGAGCGTGCGATGTTTGATTATATCAAACTTGGAAACACTTCCAACACATATCGTCAGCTCTCCTTTAGCTAGTCTCCGTTTATTCCGTAGCCTTTTATTTCGAGTTACTAACGCTTAGCAACCGAACCGGTATCTAATACCCTGGTGCTACTAGGAGTACTAGTAAAGTACACATTAACATAATGTATATCCAATATACTTCTATCGACCTTGCCAGCCTTCTCATCTACCAAGTATCTAGGGTAATCTTGCTCCAGTGGTTGTTTCCCTTATTACAGAAGCACTTAGTCTCGGGTTTGGGTTCAACCTCGGGTTTCTTCATTGGTGCAGCAGCTGATTTGCCGTTTCATGAAGTATCCCTTCTTTCCCTTGCCCTTCTTGAAACTAGTGGTTTCATTAACCATCAACAATTGATGCTCCTTCTTGATTTCTACTTTCGCGATGTCAAACAATGCGAATACCTCAAGGATCATCATCTCTATCCTTGATATGTTATAGTTCATCACGAAGCTCTAGCAGCTTGGTGGCAATGACTTTGGGGAAACATCACTATCTCATCTGGAAGATCAACTCCCACTAGATTCAAGTGATTGTTGTACTCAGACAATCTGAGCACAAGCTCAACGATTGAGCTTTTCTCCCTTAGTTTGCAGGCTAAGAAAATCGTCGGAGGTCTTATACCTCTTGACATGGGCACGAGCCTGAAATCCCAATTTCAGCCCTCGAAACATCTCATATGTTCCGCGATGTTTCGAAAAACGTCTTTGGTGCCTCTACTTAAACCATTTAACTGAACTATCACGTAGTTATCAAAACGTGTATGTCCGATGTTCGCAACATCCACAAACGATGTTTGGGGTTCAGCACACTAAGCGGTGCATTAAGGACATAAGCTTTCTACTGTCCGCATAATTGCTACTTTCAACTTTCAACTATATTTTCTCTAGGAACATATCTAAAACAGTAGAACTAAAGCGCGAGCTTACGACATAATTTGCAAAAGGTCTTTTGACTATGTTCAGGATAATTAAGTTCATCTTATGAACTCCCACTCAGATAGACATCCCTCTGGTCATCTAAGTGATCACATGATCCGAGTCAACTAGGCCGTGTCCGATCATCACGTGAGACGGACTAGTCATCATCGGTGAACATCTTCATGTTGATCGTATCTACTATACGACTCATGCTCGACCTTTCGGTCTCCGTGTTCCGAGGCCATGTCTGCACATGCTAGGCTCGTCAAGTTAACCCTAAGTGTTTTCGCTGTGTAAAACTGTCTTACACCCGTTGTATGTGAACGTAAGAATCCATCACACCCGATCATCACGTGGTGCTTAGAAGCGACGAACTGTAGCAACGGTGCACAGTTAGGGGAGAACACTTCTTGAAATTTTGTAAGGGGTCATCTTATTTACTACCGTCGTCCTAAGTAAACAAGATGCATAAACATGATAAACATCACATGCAATCAAATAGTGACAAGATATGGCCAATATCATTTTGCTCCTTTTGATCTTCATCTTCGGGGCTCCATGATCATCTTGTCACCGGCTTGACACCATGATCTCCATCATCATGATCTCCATCATCGTGTCTTCATGAAGTTGTCACGCCAATGACTACTTCTACTTCTATGACTAACGCGTTTAGCAATAAAGTAAAGTAGTTTACATGGCGTTCTTCAATGACACGCAGGTCATACAAAAAATAAAGACAACTCCTATGGCTCCTGCCGGTTGTCATACTCATCGACATGCAAGTCGTGAATCCTATTACAAGAACATGATCAATCTCATACATCACATATATCATTCATCACATCCTTTTGGCCATATCACATCACATAGCATACCCTGCAAAAACAAGTTAGACGTCCTCTAATTGTTGTTGCATGTTTTACGTGGCTGCTATGGATTTCTAGCAAGAACGTTTCTTACCTACGCAAAACCACAACGTGATATGCCAATTGCTATTTACCCTTCATAAGGACCCTTTTCATCGAATCCGTTCCGACTAAAGTGGGAGAGACTGGCACCCGCTAGCCACCTTATGCACCAAGTGCATGTCAATCGGTGGAACCTGTCTCACGTAAGAGTACGTGTAAGGTCGGTCCGGGCCGCTTCATCCCACAATACCGTCGAAACAAGATCGGACTAGTAACGGTAAGCATATTGAACAACATCAACGCCCACAACTACTTTGTGTTCTACTCGTGCAAAGAATCTACGCAATAGACCTAGCTCTGATACCACTGTTGGGGAACGTAGCAGAAATTCAAAAATTTTCCTACGTAACACCAAGATCTATCTATGGAGAGACCAGCAATGAGTAGAAAGGGGAGTGCATCTACATACCCTTGTAGATCGCTAAGCGGAAGCGTTCAAGTGAACGGGGTTGAAGGAGTCGTACTCGTCGTGATTCAGATCACCGATGATCAAGTGCCGAACGGACGGCACCTCCGCGTTCAACACACGTACAGCCCGGTGACGTCTCCCACGCCTTGATCCAGCAAGGAGAGAGGGAGAGGTTGAGGAAGACTCCATCCAACAGTAGCACAACGGCGTGGTGGTGGTGGAGGAGTGTGGCAATCCTGCAGGGCTTCGCCAAGCACCTACGGGAGAGGAGGAGGTGTCACAGGAGGGAGGGAGGCGCCAGGGGCTCAGGTGTGGATGCCCTCCCTCCCCTCCACTATATATAGGGGCAGGGGAGAAGGGGGAGGCGCAGCCTTGCCCCCTACTCCAAGAAAGGGGTGCGGCTAAGGAGGAGGGAGGAGTCCATCCTCCCCAAGGCACCTCGGAGGTGCCTTCCCCCTTTAGGACTCTCCCCTTTTTCCTTTATCTTGGCGCATGGGCCTCTTGGGGCTGGTGCCCTTGGCCCATGTAGGCCAAGGCGCACCCCCTACAGCCCATGTGGCCCCCCGGGGCAGGTGGCCCCACCCGGTGGGCCCCCGGGACCCTTCCGGTGGTCCCGGTACAATACCGATGACCCCGAAACTTGTCCCGATGGCCGAAACAGGACTTCCTATATATAAATCTTTACCTCCGGACCATTCCGGAACTCCTCGTGACGTCCGGGATCTCATCCGGGACTCCGA
Organism: Triticum aestivum; assembly: GCF_018294505.1. Lineage (NCBI taxonomy): Eukaryota > Viridiplantae > Streptophyta > Magnoliopsida > Poales > Poaceae > Triticum > Triticum aestivum. The sequence goes on from NC_057795.1 coordinate 198,212,091, forward strand.
ACAACATTCGGTAACCACATACAAGCTTCCTTTATAACCCTAGCGTCATTGAACCTTAAGTGTGTAGACCCTACGGGTTCGGGAGACATGCAGACATGACCGAGACGATCTCCGGTCAATAACCAACAGCGGGATCTGGATACCCATGTTGGCTCCCACATGTTCCACGATGATCTCATCGGATGAACCACGATGTCAAGGACTCAATCGATCCCGTATACAATTCCCTTTGTCTATCGGTATGTTACTTGCCCGAGATTCGATCGTCGGTATCCAATACCTTGTTCAATCTCGTTACCGGCAAGTCACTTTACTCGTTCCGTAACACATCATCCCGTGATCAACTCCTTGGTCACATTGCGCATATGATGATGTCCTACCGAGTGGGCCCAGAGATACCTCTCCGTTTACACGGAGTGACAAATCCCAGTCTCGATCCGCATAAAACAATAGATACTTTCGGAGATACCTGTAGTGCACCTTTATAGTCACCCAGTTACGTTGTGACGTTTGATACCCCCAAAGCACTCCTACGGTATCCAGGAGTTACACGCTCTCATGGTCGAAGGAAGAGATACTTGACATTGGCAAAGCTCTAGCAAATGAACTACACGATCTTTTGTGCTAGTCTTAGGATTGGGTCTTGTCCATCACATCATTCTCCTAATGATGTGATCCCGTTATCAACGACATCCAATGTCCATAGCCAGGAAACCATGACTATCTGTTGATCACAATGAGCTAGTCAACTAGAGGCTCACTAGGGACATATTGTGGTCTATGTATTCACACGTGTATTACGATTTCCGGATAATACAGTTATAGCATGAATAAAAGACAATTATCATGAACAAGGAAATATAATAATAATACTTTTATTATTGCCTCTAGGGCATATTTCCAACAAACACTTCTTGAAATTTTGTAAGGGATCATCTTATTTACTACCGTCGTCCTAAGTAAACAAGATGCATAATCATAATAAACATCACATGCAATCAAATAGTGACATGATATGGCCAATATCATTTTGCTCCTTTTGATCTTCATCTTCGGGGCTCCATGATCATCATCGTCACCGGCATGACACCATGATCTCCATCATCATGATCTCCATCATCGTGTCTTCATGAAGTTGTCACGCCAACGACTACTTCTACTTCTATGGCTAACGCGTTTAGCAATAAAGTAAAGTAAGTTACATGGCGTTCTTCAATGACACGCAGGTCATACAATAAATTAAGACAACTCCTATGGCTCCTGCCGGTTGTCATACTCATCGACATGCAAGTCGTGAATCCTATTACAAGAACATGATCAATCTCATACATCACATATATCATTCATCACATCCTTTTGGCCATATCACATCACATAGCATACCCTGCAAAAACAAGTTAGACGTCCTCTAATTGTTGTTTGCATGTTTTATGTGGCTGCTATGGGTTTCTAGCAAGAACGTTTCTTACCTACGCAAAACCACAACGTGATATGCCAATTGCTATTTACCCTTCATAAGGACCCTTTTCATCGAATCCGTTCCGACTAAAGTGGGAGAGACTGGCACCCGCTAGCCACCTTATGCACCAAGTGCATGTCAATCGGTGGAACCTGTCTCACGTAAGAGTACGTGTAAGGTCGGTCCAGGCCGCTTCATCCCACAATACCGTCGAAACAAGATTGGACTAGTAACGGTAAGCATATTGAACAACATCAACGCCCACAACTACTTTGTGTTCTACTCGTGCAAAGAATCTACGCAATAGACCTAGCTCATGATGCCACTGTTGGGGAACGTAGCAGAAATTCAAAATTTTCCTACGTGTCACCAAGATCTATCTATGGAGAGACCAGCAATGAGTAGAAAGAGAGTGCATCTACATACCCTTGTAGATCGCTAAGCGGAAGCGTTCAAGTGAACGGGGTTGATGGAGTCGTACTCGTCGTGATTCAGATCACCGATGATCCTAGTGCCGAACGGACGGCACCTCCGCGTTCAACACACGTACAGCTCGACGATGTCTCCCACGCCTTGATCCAGCAAGGAGAGAGGAAGAGGTTGAGGAAGACTCCATCCAGCAGCAGCACAACGGCGTGGTGGTGATGGAGGAGCGTGGCAATCCTGCAGGGCTTCGCCAAGCACCTACGGGAGAGGAGGAGGTGTCACGGGAGGGAGGGAGGCGCCAAGGGCTCAGGTATGGATGCCCTCCCTCCCCTCCACTATATATAGGGGCAGGGGAGAGGGGGGAGGCGCAGCCTTTCCCCCTCCTCCAAGGAAGGGGTGCGGCTAAGGAGGGGGGAGGAGTCCATCCTCCCCAAGGCACCTCGGAGGTGCCTTCCCCCTTTAGGACTCTCCCCTTTTTCCTATATCTTGGCGCATGGGCCTCTAGGGGCTGGTGCCCTTGGCCCATGTAGGCCAAGGCGCACCCCCTACAGCCCATGTGGCCCCCCGGGGCAGGTGGCCCCACCCGGTGGGCCCCCGGGACCCTTCCGGTGGTCCCGGCACAATACCGATGACCCCGAAACTTGTCCCGATGGCCGAAACAGGACTTCCTATATATAAATCTTTACCTCCGGACCATTCCGGAACTCCTCGTGACGTCCGGGATCTCATCCGGGACTCCGAACAACATTCGGTAACCACATACAAGCTTCCTTTATAACCCTAGCGTCATCGAACCTTAAGTGTGTAGACCCTACGGGTTCGGGAGACATGCAGACATGACCGAGACGTTCTCCGGTCAATAACCAACAGCGGGATCTGGATACCCATGTTGGCTCCCACATGTTCCACGATGATCTCATCGGATGAACCACGATGTCAAGGACTCAATCGATCCCGTATTCAATTCCCTTTGTCTATCGGTATGTTACTTGCCCGAGATTCGATCGTCGGTATCCAATACCTTGTTCAATCTCGTTACCGGCAAGTCTCTTTACTCGTTCCGTAACACATCATCCCGTGATCAACTCCTTGGTCACATTTGCGCAAATGATGATGTCCTACCGAGTGGGCCCAGAGATACCTCTCCGTTTACACGGAGTGACAAATCCCAGTCTCGATCCGCATAAAACAATAGATACTTTCGGAGATACCTGTAGTGCACCTTTATAGTCACCCAGTTACGTTGTGACGTTTGATACACCCAAAGCACTCCTACGGTATCCAGGAGTTACACGATCTCATGGTCAAAGGAAGAGATACTTGACATTGGCAAAGCTCTAGCAAACGAACTACACGATCTTTGTGCTAGTCTTAGGATTGGGTCTTGTCCATCACATCATTCTCCTAATGATGTGATCCCGTTATCAACGACATCCAATGTCCATAGCCAGGAAACCATGACTATCTGTTGATCACAACGAGCTAGTCAACTAGAGGCTCACTAGGGACATATTGTGGTCTATGTATTCACACGTGTATTACGATTTCCGGATAATACAGTTATAGCATGAATAAAAGAAAATTATCATGAACAAGGAAATATAATAATAATACTTTTATTATTGCCTCTAGGGCATATTTCCAACAATCTTTTCTTTCTATCAGGATCACGTGTTATAATCCGTAGACTTATAGAATTGTTGGATTTAAGCCTTGGTTCAGTTTCTACTATTTCTGTATGTTAACTGTTGATCTCGAAACCTTGATAGTGTGCTTCTGAGTGGCTATGCCACCATTTTTGTAGCATGTCTCCAATCTTTTGAGCATTTACAGCCGTTATGCTGTCCGAGTCATCCCAGGTTTCTAAATAATCTGATGCAATTGCAAAAATCCTTTCCCTCTGGTTTTGATGTTCCTTTGGGCTAGGTTAGTCACACTAATTGCTAAGTTGAGGTATTCTATTACCTCGACATATATGTCGGAGTTATTATTGTGACCCTAGGTGTTCTAGGGGATCATCTAGTAGTCTAGCCATGATTTGTGTCCCAGTGTGATGATTCTGGCCTTTATTCTCGAAAGCATCCCGTGATGCCACTTCGTAGTAGGTATTTTACTCCTTGGGTTTTGAACCCGAGATTCACCCCACTTACCTCATGTTGATAGTGTTTGCTAGTTCCTTTAGGAAATTAGTAACCTTTGCATTAGTCCTCGAGGTCCGTGGTATTTCCTTCTTCCAAATACTATGAACCACTTACGGGAGATGTTTGTTGGATCAAAAGATCACAACAAGAGTGCTCTCGATGAGTTCACCATTCTATATCGCGACTCTGCTAGTTCTACCTCCTCCGCATGGGTTATGTCAGGACCCCGACTCGATGCCACATAAGTCTAGCATGTAACACCTCATATTACTTTGCGGCCTCACGCACGGTATTCCCACGGGTGTCGCCTTACCTTTGCCCGGGACCGTTTGCGCCTTTTGGCACATGTATATGATAGTGTCGCTGGCACCCATATGATAAGGAGCCCGGGCTGACATGGCTAGTCATAAACCCAAAGTGGCACAGACTTACAGGGACAGGCATCCATGACCCAGCAACGAACGTGTCGGTCATCAGCAAGCGGGTCCGGGCTGAAGCACTGGGCTAGCAGGACTCCGGTAAACCGGGCTGTAGCGGGCTAACAGGACTCCGGTACTCAATGCGTGACATTTCCCCGAAGGGACAGACACAGGAACGAAGAAGGACACATGCCGGCCAGCCTAAGTGTTCCAGAGCAGTAGCAAGCTACCATTCAGTGGTAACACTAGGAGACATTTCCCGGTAAGAGAGGCTACTAGAGATAAACAACTAGATAGTCAGACCCCACACATACCAAGCATTTCAATCATACACACAATATGCTCGATATGTGCAAATACAACAAGGCATCACAACATGACTCTATGACACAAGTACTTTATTAAAGGCTCAGAGAGCCATACATAACATACACATAGGTACGGGTCACACGACCCAGCATTCAAGTCATACAGTCATACAACCCAGCAACGGAAGTAACTTGTCTGAGTACAGACAACTAGTAAAATAAAAGAGGCTTGGAAAGCCTAGCTATACTACATGGTCCTTCACAAGCTCAGGATCACCACCTGGTCCTTAGCCTACTCGTTGATGTCAACGTCTACGAAGAACCCATCAGAAGGGGTTGCAGCGTCTTCTGTAAAAATGTAAATTATAGCAACATGAGTACAAGGGTACTCAGCAAGACTTACATCAGATCCTACATACATGCACATTATCAAGAAGGGTTGGTGGGGTTATTGCAGCAAGCCAGCTTTGACTCTTGGCTAGGCTATCCTACGAGACTCCAACTTGAAATGGTTTTGCACACACGAGTCCACTACTCACCACTTCAATACACTACCGAGGATCCACCTCCGTCTTCCTACGGAAGAGCCATCCTCGGCACTCACGCTTATCTTGAGGCTTTTAGTAGTTTCCATTTACTTGTCTATGAACTGTATAGGCAACCAAGTAGTCCTTTACCGTGGACGCGGCTATTCGAATAGACCATGTTAACCCTGCAGGGGTGTACTTCTTCATACATGTTTCCACCACTTAGCGTCTGCACACGACATGTGCTCGGCAGACTTCAAGCGAAAGCCGACGTGGGTGTAGACCACGACCTACCTAAACACCTAAGTCTCTAGTCCAGGTTTATCGCCTATTCGGGTTCCATCCATGAGGAGATCCGGCCGGAGTTTCGCTCACAGCCCCAAACGATGTGAACAGGGTTCCGTGACACCAAACGTGTGCCCGGTTTACCCGGCCACGTACCTACCGCATCACAGCCCACCCCTACGGTCAGCGCTGTCCACGGCCTCCAGTAGGCTACAAACACCAGAAACTACTTGCAACTCCTGGACAGAGGACTAGGGTGAATAAGAAGTCGAGCGGGGTCATATTTCAGGGCCCAATGCATGGTAGTAGCTGTATCTTAAATCACACATACAGATCTTAGTGCTTAAAGTCGGCTTCAATGAAACAACCCACCATGTACTCCTACATGGCCTTTCATCGATACCTTTACCAAATCGTGTTCACCACACCACTCTCATTACCGACATAATCATTTCACTCTAGCCCATCACCCAGATGAACCAGACCTGACACGACTCTAAGCATAGCAGGCATAGCAAGGTAGGAACAACACATACATATGGCTCAATCAACTCCTACACATGCTAGTGGGTTTCATCTAGTTACTGTGGCAATGACAGGTCATGCAGAGGAAGTGGGTTCAACTACCGTAGCACACAGCAGTTTGAAATGCGTTGTCCTAATGCAGTAAAAGAGAGCAGGAGCGAGAACAGGGTATTGTATCGATATGATCAAATGGTTGGTTGCTTGCCTGATGGTTCGATGCACTGATACGGTTCTTCGTTAGGGTAATCACGGTACTCCTCGGAGGCAGAACCTGCCGCAAAGAACACCGATACACAACCATCACCAAACAATGTGCGACAATATGATGCATGCATGAAACATGGCAATATGAGTGTGTTGGGCTAATGCAACTAAGACTAGAGGGGTTTGAACCAATTTGAATCAAGGATTCAAATTTCAAACTCAAACATGGCCCTTTAAAGTGTTTTTTCCTTGTTCTGCATTAAACATCAAGTTAACTTGTTTAATCATGCATGAAAATAGTACAGATGGATAGATTGAATTTTTCTGATCATTTTTCATATATAATTTGTCTGATTTGGAGTTACAGATTAAAAGTTATGAATTTTTGAAGTTTAAACTATATTCTGGAATTTCCTATATTAGATTAAATCCAGAAAATCAATTTCTGCGTCAGCCTGACGTCAGAGTGACGTCAGCAGGTCAACGGGACACGTCCGGGTCAAACCTGACAGTGGGTCCCGCGTGTCAGTGTGATTAATTAAACTAAAATTAATTTAAACTAATCCTAATTAGTTAACAGGGCTGGGCCCCACCTGTCATTGACTCAGGAGAGTCAACCAGGGCCCACCCGTGGTCAAACCCGGGTCGGCTGCACCGGCGTTTAGCCGCCGGCGAGCCCGACGCGGCGGCGGAAGTGGTTTTTGCCGTTCCGGCAACCAAACGAGCCGCGGACGCCACCGGAGAGGATCTGAGGACGAACCGCAGCTCTTGGTGGAGTCCGTTGGGGTCGGGGTGGCCGGAGTTGGCGCCGGCGATGACTTTGGCGGCCACCGGAGTTCGGCCGAAGTCGAACTTGTCGCTAGGGGGGTCGGTGAGGTGCGGGGAGTAGCTAGTTAGGTGCTACGTGACGCGGTGAGCATGATGGACACCGTGGAGTGGTCGGAGGGTGACCGGGAGCACATCGGCGACGAGCTCCACGGTGGTGGGTGCGGTTGAGCTCCAGGAGGTCGCTACACGGCTCGGGAACGAGAGAGGGAGGGTAGGAGGGGTTGCTAGGCTCACAGTGCACCCGTAGAGGCCACCGGCGGGGTCGGGGACGAGCTGAGGCGGCGACGGTGTTGAAGGGGATCTCCGGCGACGGCGGTTCGGGCGAGGTCGTTGCGGTGGACTCGGGCGTTGCGAGCGCTCGGGGCTCGGCTTGCTCGATGAAGTGGACAGCGGCGGAGCTCCTGGACACGACGAGAGGACGCACGGGCGGCGGGGAGCGCGGCTACGACGTAGGCACGGCGGCGGTAGCGTCGGCCATGGCTGGGGGGCGCGAGGGGGAGGAGCTGGAGAGGAGAGGGGGTGTCTGGGGGGTTCGGGGAAGAGAGGGGGAGCGATCCACGACGTCACCGGGCGAGGGGAGCGGCGAGGCGGCGAGAAGGTGCGTGGCGCGTGCTGCGGTCGCCGTCGGGCACCTGCCTGCCTGCCTGGCCAGCAAGCAGCTCGCTGGAGCGGCGCTGGGCTGGGCCGGCAGGTGGGCCGGGTGCTGGGCGCCAGGTAAGTTTTTCTATTTTTTCCTGTTTTCTGTTTTCTGTTTTTTAATACTTCTGCAACTTTGTTGAATTAATAAAAATACCTAGGCAACTCCTAAAATCACCAAACTACTCCTGGTCCATAGTTGGATTATTTCCAACATGAAACATTTTAGTTTGGAGATATTTGAGCATTTAAATATTTTATATAATTTTAAATGCCCAAATTCAAATATTTATGATTTAATTCAAAAACCCTAAGATGGCCTAGGAAAATGTGCATCACTTTTGGCAGAGGTTCTGAACCAAGACAAAAATGATGGGCATTTTAGAAGGGCATTTCAGGTTCATTGAAAAAGTTTTTAGTAAACCCTAATTGGTTTCAGAGGGGGCTGGGGGTTCTGTCATCCCCATTTCAGGTTTCTGATGAAGGAATAAACATGATGCAACACTCTAATGCATGAACTAGCTAGGGTGTGACAACTCACCCCCACTCAAAAGAATCTCGTCCCGAGATTTGGGTTCCTCCGGAAAGAGGGAGGGATATTCGAGTCGAAGACGATCCTCCCTTTCCCAAGTTGCTTCATCCTCAGAATGGTGCGACCATTGAACTTTGAGAAACTTGATATTATGACGTTGAGTGGTACGCTCGGCCTGATCGAGGATACGAATGGGGTACTCTCGATACGTGAGATTATCTTGGAGATCAAGCGTGCCGTGGTCCACTCCACGGATAGGATCCGAGAAGCAACGCCTGAGTTGAGGAACGTGGAAGGCATCATGGACTCTGGAGAGGTGCGGAGGTAGTTCCAACTGGTAGGCAACTTCTCCTCGTTTAGCGAGAATGCGAAAAGGTCCAATGTAACGAGGAGCCAATTTGCCTTTGATACCGAAACGATGGGTTCCCTTCAGAGGGGTATCCCGAAGGTAAGCCTTCTCGTCAACCTCGAAAGTCATAGCCTTATGTTTTCGGTCATACTGACTCTTTTGACGAGATTGGGCTATTTTCAACTTTTCACGAACGATGCGAACTTGCTCTTCTGCTTCCTGAATCATATCCGGGCCAAAGAATTGTCTTTCCCCGGTTTCTGACCAGTTAAGGGGTGTTCGACACCGTCATCCATAGAGAACTTCAAAAGGGGCTTTACCCAAGCTAGATTGATAGCTGTTGTTGTAAGCAAATTCGGCAAATGGAAGGCATTTCTCCCACTCCATTCCGAATGAGATAACAGAGGCTCGAAGCATGTCTTCTAGGATCTAGTTGACGCGTTCTACCTGACCACTAGATTGAGGGTGAAAAGCGGTGCTAAAAGAAAGGTGGGTTCCCATAGCATTTTGGAAACTTTCCCAAAATCGAGAGGTGAAAAGACTTCCTCGATCCGAGTTAATTTCCAAAGGAACACCATGGAGAGACACGATTCGGGAGATGTATAAGTCTGCCAACTGGCTAGCGGTTATACTCTCACGAACAGGTAAGAAATGGGCCACTTTGGAAAGACGATCGACAACGACGAAGATAGCATTATTCCCTCTCTTGGTCCTGGGAAAACCGGTAATGAAATCCATACCAATTTTATGCCATTTCCATTCAGGAATAGCTAAGGGTTGAAGGGTGCCAGCAGGCCATTGATGCTCTGCTTTTACACGACGGCAGACGTCGCAATTAGCAATATACTGAGCAATTTCTCTCTTCATCCTAGTCCACCAGAACCTCTGGCGTAGGTCCTGATACATCTTGGTACTACCGGGATGAATAGTGAGAGGATATTCATGAGCCTCCTTAAGGATCAACTGCCGTAGAAGCTGGTTCTTGGGAACCACTAAACGGTTCTCAAAGTACACAACACCATGATCATTTGTGGAGAAACAACTAGCACCTCCGCTAGCAATGTTCTCCTTGATTTTAGATATTCCGTTATCTCGCTTTTGGGCAGCGATGATTTGATCCGTAAGAGTAGGTTTCGCCACCAAGGTGGAAAGAAATCCTTGAGGAACAATGTGAAGGTTAAGCTTCCGAAATTCCTCATGGAGAAGCGGTTGACTTTGTTGTAACATCAGGTTGTTACAATAAGATTTACGACTTAGCGCATCAGCCATGACGTTGGCTTTCCCTGGGGTGTAAGTTATTCCTAAGTCGAAATTTGTGATCAACTCAACCCAACGTCTTTGCCTGAGATTCAAATCCGGTTGGGTGAAGATGTACTTCAGACTTTGGTGATCAGTGAATATTTCGCAATGATTACCAAGAAGGTAATGTCGCCAGGTTTTAAGTGCATAGACTACGGCTGCAAGCTCTAGATCATGAGTAGGATAATTCTCCTCATGTGGGTGCAATTGCCGTGAAGCGTAAGCAATTACGTGTCGATCTTGCATGAGAATGCAACCTAGTCCTTGTCGCGAGGCGTCGCAGTAGATAACAAAGTCCTTAGAGAAGTCTGGCGGTACCGGTACGGGAGCAGAAGTCAGGCGTCTTTTTAGTTCCTGAAAGCTGTGCTCACATTGTGGAGTCCATTCAAACTTTTTATCTTTCTTGAGGAGTTCGGTTAGAGGTTTAGCAGCTTTGGAGAAATTTTCGACAAAGCGACGGCAATAGCTTGCTAAGCCCAGAAAACTCCGAACTTGCTTGACCGATTCAGGTGGAGTCCAATTAAGGACGGCTTGAACTCGCTCAGGGTTAACAGCAATACCTTTACCAGATATTACATGACCCAGATAGGTCACTTCTGACAACCAAAATTCACATTTGGAAAACTTGGCATAAAGGCGATGCTCTAGAAGTTTCTTCAACACTAGCCTTAGATGTTCGGCATGTTCTTCCTCGTTCTTGGAGTAGATGAGTATATCATCGAGGTATACAACGACGAATTTATCCAAATACTCCATGAAGATTGAGTTCATTAACCGAGAAAAGGTGGCTGGAGCGTTGGTTAAACCGAAGGACATGACGGTGTACTCGTATTGGCCATAACGAGTAACAAATGCCGTTTTACGAATGTCCCCGTTCCTGATTTTGATTTGATGGTAGCCCAACCTCAAATCCATTTTGGAGAAGATTGAGGATCCAGCGAGCTGATCATACAGGTCGTTGATCCTGGGGAGCGGATATTTGTTCTTGATTGTGACCAAATTGACAGGTCGATAATCTACAACCATCCGGTCCGTACCATCCTTCTTCTTGACGAAGAGGACGGGGCAAGCCCACGGAGATGAACTAGGTCGGATGAAACCCTTTTTCAAGGACTCATCGAGTTGTTTCTTAAGCTCGGCTAGTTCTAGTGGTGCCATCTTATAAGGTCTTCTAGCAATCGGGACGGTTCCTGGAATAAGGTCTATTACGAACTCAACATCCCTGTCAGGTGGAACACCTGGCAATTCCTCTGGGAAGACATCCGGGAAGTCACGGACTACCGGAACGTCCTCAAGGTCTGGCAAAGGGCTGGCATTAAGAGAATATAACTGTCGCTTGGCTAATCGGGTCAAGACATTGACTATTTTCCCCGAAGGATGGGTGAGTTGAACAGTCCTAGAGAAGCAATCAATTTTGGCATGATGAGCTGACATCCAGTCCATACCCAAGATGATATTAATATCTGAAGATTTGAGAGCTATCAAAGATGCAAGGAAAACAAGTCTGTCGACTTGGATTTCATTTCCATAACTTACCCTGGAGGTTTGCCATCTAGAACCGGGAGTAGAAATTTCCATAGTGGATGGCATGTCACGGAATGCGGTGTTATGCAAACGAGCATAGTTCTCGGATATAAATGAATGAGATGCTCCTATATCGAAAAGAAAAGATGCCGGGTGGCAATTAACAAGGAGCATACCGAGAACGACGTTGGGATCCTCTTGAGCTTCTTCGGCAGAGATACAGTTGACATGGCCACGTGTAGCGGTGGCCGGCTTAGCGTGGAACACTTTACCTGTCGGCTTGCCACGGCCAACAGCTTTAGCAGATTGGTTGGGGTTGGTTTGGGGACACTCACGCATATAGTGGCCAGATTCCCCACACTTGAAGCAAGTCACAGAACTGGTACGTGGAGGAGCATTGTTGGTTGGACCACCATAGGGCTTGGCTGGTGCAGACTGTTGAACGGGGCGAGGCGCCTGGAAGGATGGCCTCGGTGTGAACCTGGGTGGCAGGGCAGTGTTGGGCACCCACACGCGGCGCTTCTGAGGACCAGCACCGGATGAGGAACCCACGTCACGGCCATGCTTGTGTGTTGCGTCATAATCAGACTGACCAGTCTCAGCACTGATGGCTTTGTTAACAAGCTTCTGAAAAGATGTGCACTCATGCAGACGGAGGTCACGGCGAAGCTCAGGACTAAGCCCCTTACGGAACCTTGCTTGCTTCTTGGCATCAGTAGAAACTTCCTCAGTGGCATATCGTGCGAGGTTACCGAACTCCCTGCTGTAAGCATCCACAGAGAGTCGGCCCTGAGTGAAACTGCAAAATTCCTCACGTTTACGGTCCATGAGACCCTCCGGAATGTGATGTTCACGAAAAGCCTCGCTGAATTCAGCCCAAGTAGTGACATGGCCCGCTGGGCGCATAGCTCCATAATTCTCCCACCATAGACTGGCGGGGCCTTCAAGATGATATGCAGCAAAGGTGACCTTGTCAGCCTCAGCTACCAGCGCGGAACGCAGTTTGTGAGAAATACTGCGAAGCCAGTCATCAGCGTCGAGAGGCTCGATGGAGTGGTGGAACATGGGTGGATGTAACTTGATGAAATCACTGAGTGACACCATGTTAGTCCTCTGACGGTGTGCTGTGTTCTGTTCAATACGCTCCAACAAACGGTTGGTCTCCCGCTTGTTTCTTTCGGCTTCCATCATAACCTCGGCTAGGGAAGGAGGATGAGGCAGATTTGCATTCCTGACTTCACTGCCTTCGGCCTGCTCTTGAGGAGCAGGGTTATTGCGCGTGTTGACCATCCTAGGTAAACAAGACAATGATTTAGTCAGAATGATAAGATTCCGACACAGGATACAGAATGTAAGGAGTAACTCGGAATGCAAGATGATCATCCGTATGACATGGTAGATACAGAAACTGCTTCTTTATTCCATCGTCATAGACACCATACAAGGTTTTAGTACAAGATCAAACAAGGTACTATTACAGTGAAAAGAGCATTACATCTTATCGGAGGCATCCCAAGCTCCTATACATTATTTTTCTACCCCTCCGGAAGGTGGTACAAACTAGGTCATATCCCACGAGTCACGCAGGACGATAGACGACACAGCTAGCACGAACTAGTGATACTACCACTAACTCAGACCGATCCGTAGTAGTCCTCGTAGAAGTCACCTCCATAGCCTAGAAGCTCAACATGATCATCCGGGAACAGACGATCTCACGGAGCTTGTGGACCATAGGGACTAGGATGAGGTCTTGGACCAACAGACGGTGGCCTGCGAGGACCGCGAGGTGGGGTGATGCCTCCTACATCACGCCAACCCATCACGTCTGGCAAAGCAGATCTCACAGGATAGAGATCGCGCATATCCGAATATCCAGCTTGCACCGCCGGTGCAAACCGAGTCAACGTGGCCCAATGGTCAGCACGGGTGTTGAAAAGCTCTAGCCTCAAGGCCCGATTTTCACGGTCCTTATCCTCGAGCATCTCAGCAGTGGTGCGAGTCCGTGAATCCTCCTGAGTGGGGTCAGCATAAATAGCCTAGAGATACCCTTGTGCTCCCGGAACTGATCCTGGCATATATCGGAAATCAGAGTCCCAAAATAGACCAGACCTGACTCGCATGATGGTCATCATAGAGTAGGCGGCGTCCTGCACAGCCATCTCAATAGTAACCCCGAGTCCATAGGAGCAGTGAAGGGGCTCGGTGGATCCAGGATAAGATGGAAATATCCTGACAGTGCAGAGATACTGGCTTTGATTAAAGTCTCGAAATTGCTCTTCGACCGTGTACTCGGGATACCAATGGTATCCAGCCTCAGTCATTACCCTGACCAACATGGCGGTATGGCCGGGTACATCTAGGCATCGAGTCAGGCGAACCACTTGATTGAGGTCGCGAGTGGCCATTTGAAAGCACAACCATAACGCAAAGGCATTAGAATTTCTAGCAAAATTTTGGCAGCATAACAGCTGCAAATGCTCAAGAAGGGTTTTGAGACATTTGACAAAGGATTTCATACACACTCAACATCATCATATCAAAGTTCTGAGTCCATCCTAACAACATAATGTGGTAGTAGAACTGAACTAGGCTTCTATCCATCAAACCTATAAGGTACTACTGATTAGTAACACGTGATCCTGATAGAGAGAATAGATCCTAATTCCTTAACCCCCGGTGGAAGAATAGACTAACTCAGATCAGAATGTCATAAGATAAAGGAGTAAAAAGAGCCTTACGTTCCAACCCACAAACAATTCCCCTACATATAACTAAAGAATTTCTAGACTCGACATCGACCAGTTTGGCTTGGAGAACCTACAGGCAGTCCGGCTCTGATGCCAACGCTGTCAGGACCCCGACTCGATGCCACATAAGTCTAGCATGTAACACCTCATATTACTTTGCGGCCTCACGCATGGTATTCCCAAGGGTGTCGCCTTACCTTTACCCGGGACCGTTTGCGCCTTTTGGCACACGTATATGATAGTGTCGCTAGCACCCATATGATAAGGAGCCCGGGCTGACATGGCTAGTCGTAAACCCAAAGTGGCACAGACTTACAGGGACAGGCATCCATGACCCAGCAACGAACGTGTCGGTCATCAGCAAGTGGGTCCGAGCTGAAGCACTGGGCTAGCAGGACTCCGGTAAACCGGGCTGTAGCGGGCTAACAGGACTCCGGTACTCAATGCGTGACATTTCCCCGAAGGGACAGACACAGGAACGAAGAAGGACACATGCCGGCCAGCCTAAGTGTTCCAGAGCAGTAGCAAGCTACCATTCAGTGGTAACACTAGGAGACATTTCCCGGTAAGAGAGGCTACTAGAGATAAACAACTAGATAGTCAGACCCCACACATACCAAGCATTTCAATCATACACACAATATGCTCGATATGTGCAAATACAACAAGGCATCACAACATGACTCTACGACACAAGTACTTTATTTAAGGCTCAGAGAGCCATACATAACATACACATAGGTACGGGTCAGACGACCCAGCATTCAAGTCATACAGTCATACAACCCAGCAGCGGAAGTAACTTGTCTGAGTACAGACAACTAGTAAAATAAAAGAGGCTTGGAAAGCCTAGCTATACTACGTGGTCCTTCACAAGCTCAGGATCACCACCTAGTCCTTAGCCTACTCGTTGATGTCAATGTCTATGAAGAACCCATCAGAAGGGGTTGCAGCGTCTTCTGTAAAAATGTAAATTATAGCAACATGAGTACAAGGGTACTCAGCAAGACTTACATCAGATCCTACATACATGCACATTATCAAGAAGGGTTGGTGGGGTTATTGCAGCAAGCCAGCTTTGACTCTTGGCTAGGCTATCCTACGAGACTCCAACTTGAAATGGTTTTGCGCACATGAGTCCACTACTCACCACTTCAATACACTACCGAGGATCCACCTCCGTCTTCCTACGGAAGAGCCATCCTCGGCACTCACGCTTATCTTGAGGCTTTTAGTAGTTTCCATTTACTTGTCTATGAACTGTATAGGCAACCAAGTAGTCCTTTACCGTGGACGCGGCTATTCGAATAGATCATGTTAACCCTGCAGGGGTGTACTTCTTCATACATGTTTGTACCACTTAGCGTCTGCACACGACATGTGCTCGGCAGACTTCAAGCGAAAGCCGACGTGGGTGCAGACCACGACCTACCTAAACACCTAAGTCTCTAGTCCAGGTTTATCGCCTATTCGGGTTCCATCCATGAGGAGATCCGGCCAGAGTTTCGCTCACAGCCCCAAACGATGTGAACAGGGTTCCGTGACACCAAATGTGTGCCCGGTTTACCCGGCCACGTACCTACCGCATCACAGCCCACCCCTACGGTCAGCGCTGTCCACGGCCTCCAGTAGGCTACAAACACCAGAAACTACTTGCAACTCCTGGACAGAGGACTAGGGTGAATAAGAAGTCGAGCGGGGTCATATTTCAGGGCCCAATGCATGGTAGTAGCTGTATCTTAAATCACACATACAGATCTCAGTGCTTAAAGTCGGCTTCAATGAAACAACCCACCATGTACTCCTACATGGCCTTTCATCGATACCTTTACCAAATCATGTTCACCACACCACTCTCATTACCGACATAATCATTTCACTCTAGCCCATCACCCAGATGAACCAGACCTGACACGACTCTAAGCATAGCAGGCATAGCAAGGTAGGAACAACACATACATATGGCTCAATCAACTCCTACACATGCTAGTGGGTTTCATCTAGTTACTGTGGCAATGACAGGTCATGCAGAGGAAGTGGGTTCAACTACCGTAGCACACAGCAGTTTGAAATGCGTTGTCCTAATGCAGTAAAAGAGAGCAGGAGCAAGAACAGGGTATTGTATCGATATGATCAAATGGTTGGTTGCTTGCCTGATGGTTCGATGCACTGATACGGTTCTTCGTTAGGGTAATCACGGTACTCCTCGGAGGCAGAACCTGCCGCAAAGAACACCGATACACAACCATCACCAAACAATGTGCGACAATATGATGCATGCATGAAACATGGCAATATGAGTGTGTTGGGCTAATGCAACTAAGACTAGAGGGGTTTGAACCAATTTGAATCAAGGATTCAAATTTCAAACTCAAACATGGCCCTTTAAAGTGTTTTTTCCTTGTTCTGCATTAAACATCAAGTTAACTTGTTTAATCATGCATGAAAATAGTACAGATGGATAGATTGAATTTTTCTGATCATTTTTCATATATAATTTGTCTGATTTGGAGTTACAGATTAAAAGTTATGAATTTTTGAAGTTTAAACTATATTATGGAATTTCCTATATTAGATTAAATCCAGAAAATCAATTTCTGCGTCAGCCTGACGTCAGTGTGACGTCAGCAGGTCAACAGGACATGTCCGGGTCAAACCTGACAGTGGGTCCCGCGTGTCAGTGTGATTAATTCAACTAAAATTAATTTAAACTAATCCTAATTAGTTAACAGGGCTGGGCCCCACCTGTCATTGACTCAGGAGAGTCAACCAGGGCCCACCCGTGGTCAAACCCGGGTCGGCTGCACCGGCATTTAGCCGCCGGTGAGCCCGACGCGGCGGCGGAAGTGGTTTTTGCCGTTCTGGCAACCAAACGAGCCGCGGAGGCCACCGGAGAGGAGCTGAGGACGAACCGCAGCTCTTGGTGGAGTCCGTTGGGGTCGGGGTGGCCGGAGTTGGCGCCGGCGACGACTTTGGCGGCCACCGGAGTTCGGCCGAAGTCGAACTTGTCGCTAGGGGGGTCGGTGAGGTGCGGGGAGTAGCTAGTTAGGTGCTACGTGACGCGGTGAGCATGATGGACACCGTGGAGTGGTCGGAGGGTGACCGGGAGCACGTCAGCGACGAGCTCCACGGTGGTGGGTGCGGTTGAGCTCCGGGAGGTCGCTACACGGCTCGGGAACGAGAGAGGGAGGGTAGGAGGGGTAGCTAGGCTCACAGCGCACCCGTAGAGGCCACCGGCGGGGTCGGGGACGAGCTGAGGCGGCGACGGTGTTGAAGGGGATCTCCGGCGACGGCGGTTCGGGCGAGGTCGTTGCGGTGGACTCGGGCGTTGCGAGCGCTCGGGGCTCGGCTTGCTCGATGAAGTGGACAGCGGCGGAGCTCCTGGACACGACGAGAGGACGCACG